>NC_059427.1:10249773-10366267 GCF_021028975.2 Sphaerodactylus townsendi
ACCTTTGGCACTCCAGATGTTATGGACTACAATTCCCATCAGCCCCTGCCAGCACGGTCAATTGGCCATGCTGGCAGGGGCTGATGGGAATTGTAGTCAATAACATCTGGAGTGCCAAAGGTTCGCCACCACTGATCTGGGGCAGTGTGTGCTCGACCATCCATCATCAGGTTTAACTGGGTGTCATCTGCCTATTGATGACAGCCCAGTCCAAACCTCTGGGGTGAGGGGCAGGTACATCTCTGGCAAGAGGATGTACATAGAGGTTGAAAAGGATTGGTGAGTTGCTCTTTGTAAAACTCCACGCACTGAGTGGCAGGCAGACATTCTCTCACTGATTTCTGTCCCCGATTGTGAAGAAATAAGTACAGCCCCTGCAAGACTAACTCCGTTACTCCTCCACCCGCAACTACTCATCTGGGACTGGTGGAGAACCGAAAAGCTGAAGGGGGGCAGCTCTTTCAGGGTGACAATTTTTCACTCTTTTACCTGGGTCTCCCTAGACATCCACCCTGGTTTATTTATTTCTTTAGACATCTGCTGTTTTTGCTCCACATTGGAACTGTTTGAAATTGTTCTTTCAATATCTCACAATTAAGAAAGTCCCATCCATCGTGCACTCCCTTCTCCTTCAGTATTCTTAACCACAGAATCATACCCAGTGGTTTTCTACATTTACTGAAATCAGCTTTCTTAAAGTCTGGAATGCACGTCTGACTTCCACTGCAAAGACAAGTTGTGTTTGTTACGTTGACCTGATTTCCTTCTCTTCCCATTTCAGAAGCAAACAACAGGAGAGAAGCAAGAGGTGATAGCCAAGTTCAGGCAACAACACTTATTTCTGGAGGAACAGGAGAAACTTCTGCTGGCTCTGATAGAAGAGGTGGAGAATGAAATAGAAACAACCAGGGACCAGAGCTTGGCTGAACTCTCTGAGGCACTCTTATCTGTGGACAGCCTCATCCAGGAGATGGAGAAGTGTCAGCAGCTAGCCAGTGATCTTCTGCAGGTAAGAGCCTGGGACACCATGGTTGTAGTCACATTTGTCAACACTTATATAAAGTGTTATATAAAGTTATATAAAGTGCCCTTATATAAAGCAGTGGTACGACCGCACTTGGAGTACTGTGTTCAGTTCTGGTTGCCACATCTCAAAAAGGATATCGAAGAGATAGAAAAAGTGCAGAGAAGGGCAACGAGGATGATTGAGGGACTGGAGCACCTTCCTTATGAGGAGAGGCTGCAGCGTTTGGGACTCTTTAGTTTGGAGAGGAGACGTCTGAGGGGGGATATGATTGAAGTCTATAAAATTATGTATGGGGTATGTTGACAGAGAGAAATTTTTCTCTCTTTCTCACAATACTAGAACCAGGGGGCATCCATTGAAAATGCTGGGGGGAAGAATTAGGACTAATAAAAGGAACATTTCTTCACGCAACGTGTGATTGGTGTTTGGAATATGCTGCCACAGGAGGTGGTGATGGCCACTAACCTGGATAGCTTTAAAAGGGGCTTGGACAGATTTATGGAGGAGAAGTCGATTTATGGCTACCTATCGTGATCCTCCTTGATCTGAAATTGCAAATGCCTTAGCAGACCAGGTGCTGGGAAGCAGCAGCAGCAGCAGAAGGCCATTGCTTTCCCATCCTGCATGTGAGCTCCCAAAGGCACCTGGTGGGCCACTGCAGGTAGCAGAGTGCTGGACTAGATGGACTCTGGTCTGATCCAGCAGGCTCTTTCTTATGTTCTTATGTTAACCACATTACCCCATTTGGGTTTTAAAGGTGGGTTCTCTGGACGCCTCTTATTTAAATTTTAATTATTTAATCATCTGATTGTATTAACCGCTGTTTAGATGGAATGTTAGTGTATTTTAGCGATTGTATGAATTGTATGAATTTTTATGCTGTACACCGCCCAGAGCCCTTCGGGGATGGGGCGGTATAGAAACCTAAGAAATAAATAAAAATAAATAAACACCTATAAGAATCCAGGTTTGCCAGAAGAGGGTGAGACAGAATGGGACATGGAGTCCTACAGTGTCAGGATGAGCCCCTTGGCTCATCCCCCCTCCCCCTTCTGGCCCTCCAGGAAACGAAAGCTAAAATGCAGTCTCTGCCCCTGCCCTTTGTAATGTTAACCTGTATTTGATGTTAACCTGTATTCCTCAGAATTCGTCTATCCTTCTTGCTTGCTCCTATCCTCAATAAAGTCTAACGTTTTTAAAGAAAACTACAGCGCGCTTTTGGGACTGGAGTCTCACATACAGTGGGAAACGTTGCACAAGGGAAGGAGCTGCAACACATTAATGGGGTGGAAGAAGGTAGAGCAAGACCACTTCCAGCAGGGTGGAAAAAACAGGGAGGCAGCTGAACAGAAGGAGGGCCAGCTGAGGAATGGAAGTCACCTGAGGAAAAGAGGAGAGGGAGGGTGCAAGATGATTGGTGAAGGGAGGGATAAATACCCCAAGCAAGAGTGGTGATGGGAGCGTCTTAGTTGAGGAGCTTTAGCCACCAGAAGGAGAACATTCTCAAAGAGGTGAGGTGGATGCAGGGGCAGTGGAGAGCTGCAAAGCAGCCTGGCTCCAATTTCTCTGCCTACTCTGAGGCTGTCTGGAAGGCAAGAGGCATGTGGGGGCCAGAGGGATAGTACAGTAAGGAAAGGTGAGCCTGACATGAGCCCTGTTTATGTTGCTGACCAGTTTGAACCTCTTCCTGATAGACTAAGACACTTGGACTCAGTCTCAGAAGGGAAAGAGTGTTTGTGGGTCTGGATGGGATTTCTGGATCCCCAAAGTTAACAGAGTACACAAAGGCATATTACATAGCAAAGCCACCTGGTTGCGGCACTAGGAACAAACTTACGCATGGAGCCTCCTTAACTGTGCAAACTAATAGGAGTCCTTAATTGTAAGGAACTCCATTCTAGACAGGATAGGAAAGAGATGAGTTTCAAAACTAGTCTCTCTAGGAAGGATGGAGATGCAGGATCCATGTCCTGCCCTTCTAGTGCCATGAGGGAGAAGAGAGAGGGAGAGGAAGGAGGATCCCTGAGAGTATCAGTCTACACATCAAAGGGATTGAGTCAGAGCAATGGAGAGCAGGGACGCTCATGCATAAGGTCCTGACCTATCTCTCTTTCTAACTCATTGGAGTCGGTGAGGCAGGAGACAGCGCAAGGTCCTTCACTTCCAACATGGCAAACCACAAACAAGTCAAACCAGTTTCATGGGTAGCTCTTTGCAAACAACCAGAAATGAGGGCCACAGGCAAGATTTTTCATGGGAGATTTTAAAATGAGGTTGTATATGTTGAAGGGAATGTAGTTTATGGCGGTTGTTTGCAGGTGGATGCATAAAAATGCATGCACAGTTACAACAGCAACAACGAGAGGTAGTGGAATGGCATGAAACACACCTGTTGCTGACGCCCCTGTGCCTGATGCTTCCAACCTGTTGAGTCTGTGCAGATATGATGTCATTGGAGCTCATACCCTGCCCCTTTCTTTGCAGAGCCACAAGGCAACACTGTGGGGGGAAAAGGGGAAAGGTGGGAGAAGTGGCAGAATTTGGCTTTACCCCTCTTAAGGTGACTGTGGGTGCATGACTGGGAGAGTCGCTGTACCAAATATTTTTTCTCCCCCAGGCTTCGTTTTGCTCAGGTTTGAAGGAAACAATCCTAGAAATGCTTTCAGTGTTGCTTTTAAAATAATTGTTTTTTTTCTCAGCATACAAAAGAACAAAAAGAACCCCAAACACTTTCACACCACCACATCAATATAAAACAGAAATATGAAATACAAAAATGAAAAATAAGCACACAGAAAGGGATTAAAGCACACCTCATACAAGAACTAAACTAAACCTATTGTAAATTAACCCCCTAAACTACACACCATAACACCACATAATGACTTCCCGCTATCTCATTATTGAATTCTAATCCATTTTTGGTTCCTGCATGTATTTAAAATGGAACAATTTATCAGTTACACACTGTATCATTTCTAATATTCTATTTCAATCTGCTGTTTTCTTTTAAATCCCAAATCCTGCAATTATTTTTCTTCTACCATATTTTTAACAGATAATCCATGAAAGGTTTCCAGTTTTCTGCAAACTTCTCAGTATTACTGTCCTTTAGTAAAGTTGTTAATTTTGCTATTTCTGAATAGTCTGTGACTTTCTGTATTCAATCTTCCTTTGTTGGTATTTTTCATCTCTCCATTTCTGCACTACAATGTCCTTGCGGCAGTAGACACATACAGGAAAAGCAGTCTGTATTGATTTGGGATGTCATTGTCTGTTAATTCCAGTACAAAAACTTCAGGCTTTTTCTCCATCATTATTTTTTTTTAAACAATTGTATTTCTTTGAGTATGATGTCCCAAAAGGATTTAGCCTCTGTACATAACCACCACATATGAAAAAGATCCATCATGTTTTTGGCATTTCCAACATCTATTAGATACACCTTTACACATTTTTTTGCCATTTTTTTGGCATCAGATACCATCTATACGTTATTTTATAATAATTTTCTTTTAGATTATAGCATTCTGTAAATTTCAAATCCCTTTTCCATAGCCTCTCCTACTGCTCCAAATTTATATTCCTGTTGGTAAGACTTGTATGTGAAAACATTACACTAATGGAAGTTTTACTGGAGTTGACTCAACAGATCTAGACAAAAATTGGAAAACATTATTAAGACCACAGAAGGCAAACTATCTGAGTGTTCTTTTGACCTAGTGACCTAGTGGAAAATCTGAGTTTGGAGGATTTGTGGAGATTTAAAAACAGCAATTCCAGAAACTTTATGTATTACTTGGAAAGATACAAATCCCACTCAAGATTTGACATGGTCTGGATTACAAAGGACTAAATTTACAAAAGATGGACATTTTACTTAAATTTTTTGTGGATCATAATGCTGTGGTGTTCTCATGGAAAAGGAAAAGTTAGATGGAGATTAGATAAGTCATTGCTTTAAAAATCAGAGATTTTTATATACATTTTTATATCATATAAACTGTATATTGCTGGAATAGATAGGACCAGCTGAGTACAACTGTCTACTTTTTGGGATGAAAAGGTGCCCCGGATTGGAGCAAATGTCCTGGGACAATCTTCAGGAAATGGCAGAAGGGAGAATCCCTTCAGTATCACACAAAATGTCAGTCACAAACTAAGGGTAAAACTGACTAGGGAGCAAAACAGTCAGTTGGGAAACAGCCTCTTTTTCCATCTAATGCCTTTGCTGTCTGGAAAGCACCCAGAAGTCACCTCTCTTTAACACGTCCCCCGAATGCCTTTTATTAAGCTGTCCAGAGATGTCGTTTTTGTGCTGTGCAGAATTGAGCAATAGGACACCATCAAAAGAGGACTGGATTCTGAATGTTACAGAATATGCAGAAATGGCGAAACTGATGGCATAACAAAGAGATTACAGTTTGGACAATTTTTCACAAAACTGGAAACCCTTTACAGAATATCTTTTGAAAAACTATTCAAACAGAGAAGTAGTGTCAGGGTTTAAAATCTAAAGAAAACAGCAAACTGTAATTACCTGAAGTCATCTGAGAAAAAAAATGACTGAATCAACTTGTTAATTATACTCATTGAATTTGGAGAACTTGTAGTCAAAGATGAGATAGCTGGAAGTTACTTTATGATATGAAATGGGTTGTGTTTTGTTTCTGTTCTATATGTTTGTGTGTTTTGTGTGTTGTGTTTTTATGTGAAAAAATAACAGGGACACAGGGCTGAGGCAGATAATATTGCTGAGAATGTCTCTGCATCCTCAGGCAACCATGAGAGCTACACATCCTAAATTGAGGACTTGCTGTTTTGCACATGAGAAAAAATTCCATTACAAAAGGTCATAAAGATCACCTAGCCCTGTCTGAAATGGCTCTACTTTGGGCATACTATCTTTACAGAGTTTTTCTCCCACTGTATAAAAATCCTCTCCAGTCTTTGAATGGAGTCTCCTAGCTGGACAGGAAAAAAATGACCAGAGTGCAGAATCTTCCGAAGTCCAGGGAGTCTTCCTGGTGTGGTCTTTTAGCAACCACTGAGATCTCTCTTCTCCCTCTCACTACCTCTTTCTCTCTGCCTTTAGGATGCCAGAAGCACCTTGAAGAGGTAAGTGGATCTTTCTTGTTAACCTTCTTTACACTGCCAATTCCTTCTTCTTTTTCTCTGATCCACTGGGGAAGGGGGGAGTTATGAATTGAATGGATACTTTAGCATAATTTTTCCTCCAGATATGAAGAAAAAGAGGCATTTGAGAATCCAGTGACTTTTCCTCTTGCATTGAAGTGGCGCATCTCGGAATACGGCATTAAAAATCTCTTTTTGGAGGGCATCATGAATCAAATCAGAGGTAATGAAGAAATACTGCAGGGATTTCAAACCGGACGTTACATTGGGCCAGATGTGTTTTAGCATACTTTAAGCTGCTTATATCATTAGACAACCCAGGAACGTGAGGATTGTATATAAAGGTTATGAAGGCCATTTTAGTTCACCTTGTAAAGTTTTCTTTTCAGAATCATTCCACAGGTTTAGCGTAGAATTGCATAAGTGGGATTTTCTCAAATTTATTCTATGTTGCTGATCTTAGCTCATTTCTGTGATTGTGCGCTTGCAAATCATGAGGTAGATGCAGCGGCGAAGCCACAAGGGAGAAGGGAGGTGCGCTGTGCACCGGGCGCAAGCCTGGGGGCGTGGAAAATTGCCCCCTCCCCTGCAGCGCCCCCTTCCCCCCTCGCGGTGCCCCCCTGTCCCCTTCCCCCACTTACCTTAGTACCTTTCCTTATTTAGGCTGCAAACGGTCTGTTCTCAGTTAAAACGCCCTGAGGAATTACAGTTCCCAGGAGACCTTGGGGCTCACAAGGTCTACTGGGAAGTATAGTTCCCATCAGGCCTTTTTACTGAGAACAGGTCTTTTGCAGCCTGAAAAAGGAAAGTAACTAAGGTAAGTAAGGGAAGGGGGCGGGGCGCCGCAAGGGGGCAGGGGGGGCGGAAAATATGGAATGCGCACCGGGCGCAGTTTGGCCCAGCTACGCCTCTGGGTAGATGGTAGAATAAAAAATGAAAGGGAAGGAAAGGGGAGGTAACTGACTTTCAAGGTACCCTCATTTGATGGAGACATCTTTCTGATCCATTTCAAGGGGAAAAAACATTCTCATTGCAATGTGTCCACGACCAAATTGGACCTATCAAAACTGACCCCTTTGACTGAGTGTTTATGTCATAGCTGAGGCCACAGAAAGGTCACAAGGGGACTGATAGTTCTGCAAATCAGTGGGTTTAGAAGGATTTTCTCCTGCTTAGGATGACACTACAGAACTAAGTTTAGCTGGAATGGACCCTTAGTATACTTACTGTGAAGTGAATCTGCAGTTACTCCTAGTGAAAATGGGAGAAATGTGAATATTTCCACACTAATGAAGTTTGGAGATAATTTTTCCTAGAAGTAGGTTCTACTGAACCTTTCATCTGAACCTCTGAAGACATACGTATTCATGTGCCATCAAGTTACAACCAATTCAGGATGACCTCAGGAAAGGGTTTTTAAGGCAAGGGAGAAGCAGAGATTTCTTTGCCATTGCCTTAGTCTGCAGAATCTTCTTTGGTCTCCCATACAAGCACCAACCCTGCGTAGCTTTCAAGATTTGATGAGGTGGGGGCTAAACCACGGCACCTTCCGTCCCCAAGGAAAAAAATAGGCAATATTATTAATGGATCCTTTGTTGGAAGATTTGTGATAGACACAAGGGTCTGCTGCTCACTTTGGTTTCTTTGTTTCCTCAGACACTCTGGTTTCTGGGCTTTGCCTGCAGATAGGTATATACATTGATCAATGATTTCTTAAATGCAAAGTTTAACCTTACAATGTGTGTTCTTCCACTTGGTTTTTTTCCCCAGAGGTATATCAAGGAACCGTGTTGAGGAAACAAAACACTAACGTATTAGTGCACAAAGAAATTTGTTTTGGTGTTCAAGTCCATAAATCCAAATGGAAGTAATAAAGTCCAAACAGGCAGTCATTCTCAAATGAAGCAGTAAAGCAACTTTCTTTAACCGACTTTATTAAAGACAGTTGCTTTACTGCTTTCTTTGAGAATGACTGCCTGTTTGGACTTTATTACTTCATTTCAGTATCACTGCCTGCTTGTTGCATTGATAACTGCAGTTGAACTGAATTAGAGCCATTACAGGTGTTCAGCAGAATTGTATCATAATAAGCTTACAAATCAACCTAGGGAATTTTTAAAATTTATTTATTTAATTCTATTGATATGCTGTCCTCTCCACAAGGGCTCAGAGTGGCTTACAACAATAGGTAATATATAAAATTAAATTAAATAAACAATTAAAATGATTGTAATAATTAAAATCCAGCTCGTGTATCTAATCTGGAGGAACCGGGTTTGATTCCCAGCTCTGCCGCCTGAGCTGTGGAGGCTTATCTGGGGATATCAGATTAGCCTGTACACTCCCACACACGCCAGCTGGGTGACCTTGGGCTAGTCACAGCTTCTCGGGGCTCTCTCAGCCCCACCTACCTCACAGGGTGTTTGTTGTGAGGGGGGAAGGGCAAGAATATTGTAAGCCCCTTTGAGTCTCCTGCAGGAGAGAAAGGGGAGGATATAAATCCAAACTCCTCCTCCTCCTCCTCCTCCTCCTCCTTCTTCTTCTAAAAATCTAGGTAAAATACATTTTAAATTTTTTAAATCAACTAAAAAATGTAAAAACTTCAAATCGGAGTTAAAATAGACTGGCAACAGATGCCATATAGAGCAACGAGGGGATTACGGATTTAGGGCCGGCAACAATGCCATTAAGAATAAAGATTTTGGTATCGGGCCTCAGCCAAAAGCCTGGTGGAACAACTCTGCCTTACAGGCCCTGAGGAATTGCACCAAATCCCTCAGGGCCCTGATGTTAGGTGGCAGAGTGTTCCACCAGGTAGGAGCCAGGGCTGAAAAAGCCCTGGCCCTGGTTGAGACCAATCTGACACTAGCAGGACTGGGGACCACCAGAAGGTCTGGGGTAATGCTGTTTTGGAGGTATGCAGGTCCCAGGGTGCTCATGGCCTTAAAGGTCAAAACCAATACTTGATCTGGAACTCTACTGGTAGCCAATGCATTTCATGGAGAATGGGGGTGATGCGCTCCCTCATCGATGCCCCATTAAGGAGCCCCGTGGCCACATTTTGCACCAACTTCAGCTTCCGAATCAGAGTTGAGGGCAGGCCATCATAGAGCGAATTACAATAATCTAGCCTGGAGGTGACCATTACATGGATCACAGTGGCTAGATTGGATGGAGAGAGATATGGAGCTAGCTACCGAGTTTGGCAAAGATGGAAAAACGTCATGCGTGCAGTATGGGTTATCTGTGAAAATCCTGCGGTCTGTCATCATGACCCAGCCAGAGGATCTCCATCTTAGTTGGCTTTAACTTTAATCTGCTCTGTTTCAACCAGCCAGCAATGGCATCCAAACAACACTGGAGAGCTTCAGAGGTGGTCACTGTACAGCTCTCCATCAACAGAAGGAGCTGGGTATCATCAGCATATTGGTGACAGCCCAGCCCAAAGCTCCGCACCAACTAGGGGAGGGGATGTATGCAGTGGTGGGATTCAGCCTATTCGCACCTATTCGGTAGAACCGGTGGCTAATTTTTTGTCTAGTTCAGAGAATGGTTGTAATCCCACCAGTGAGTCCTTTCAGAACCGATTGTTAAATTATTTGAATCCTACCACTGGACGTATGTAGATATTAGACAGCAATGGTCACAAAAGCACTCCTGGTGGCACTCCACAACTAATTGGGTGATGCTGGGGGAGCCCATCGCCATGTGCAACACGCTTTCCCTGACCCTGGAGAAAAGGACAGACCTAACTCAAGGCTGAGCCTTGAACTCCAGAGGCCATGAGACGATGGATCAAAAGATTGAAATCGACCACTTCAAATGCTGCGGTAAGATCTAATAATACCAGCAGTGCTGTTCCTCCTCGGTCCAGTTGCAAGCAGAGTTCATCTGTGATGGCGACTAGTACAGTCTCCATCCCATGACCAGCGCGGAAGCCAGACTGGAAGGGATCCCACACTGATGCTTCATCCAGGAAGATCTGCAGCTGCTTCACCACCACTCTATTAATTACCTTACCCAGAAACGGGATGTTTGAAACTGAGCGGTAACTGATCAGATCACCAGGATCTAAAGATGGTCTTTTTAAGAATGGGTGGACCACTGCCTTCTTC
Source organism: Sphaerodactylus townsendi (assembly GCF_021028975.2). NCBI lineage: Eukaryota > Metazoa > Chordata > Lepidosauria > Squamata > Sphaerodactylidae > Sphaerodactylus > Sphaerodactylus townsendi. Next base: position 10,260,052 of record NC_059427.1, read on the forward strand.
AGCTGACCCAGGAACACTCCTTGCTCAAGGGAGTGGTTGACAATATCCAACAGATTGCTACTCAATTTATCCTTACTGGCTTTTATCAGCCAGGACGGACAGGGTCAAGGAGGCAGGTAGTAGCTCTAACAGCAGCTAAGACTCTGTTGACATCATCTGGAGCAAGGACGTAGGTAAGTGTGATGGAACAGTACTGTAAAACTAGCAAAGTCACATATGACTGTGAAAAGCATCTTTGCCTTTTGATCTCCTGGAGGGAGGACAGGAAACTATGCAGAGGTGCTAGGATGAAACTTCAAAGCCCTAAGTTACCTCGTGGCCTGAACAGAGTTTTCCTGGGAAAGGGAAAACAAAGGTTTTTGGAATTCCATCTTGAGACGTGGTCAGAGAAGGATCTCTGGGCCATGGGTTCCCGGAATGGGGACAAAGAACCAAAAGGGATATGACCACCTAAGCAATCCCTTAACTGCATCTAAGTTTTATTTCTTTTATTTCTGTTTTTCAATAAAAATCGTTGAGACCTCAGCTGGTTGGAGTTATTGGAGAAAAGAACCCAGGTTTTAATGAAACAAGCATTGGCTCTCCCAGGCTTGCTTTCATGATATGGTGGCAGCATTTTGGGATCTCCGATACTCCAGAGTAAACACCTTCGTGGATTTGTGGCAGGCTTGCTTTCGTGATTCCAGTGTGAGCATTTTGGGAGGAGAAGGCTGCGTGCAGGTTGAGATGGTAACCAGAGAGTCTGATGCTGATGGCATGAGTGCTTTGGGAGAAGATGTGCCAGGATCCGGCAGGGAGAAGTCAAGGGGCCAGGGCTCAGGTCTTGAGCGGGGCGCCCAGAGGGCTTTCTCAAGCGGATGGCAGGAGCTCCTAAGAAGCTTTATGCTGCATCTACAGGCTATGTGGAATCTTTTGACAGCACAGCAGAGAAAACAACTTCCAAAATTCGAAGCTGGAGGGGATCAAAGTCTCAAGAGGGGGAACGAAAAGCCTCCAGGTGGGAGACTGTTCCATTCAGATGCAAGCGGAGAGAAGCCTGGAATGAAATCCTCTTCGGAAGCTACCAGCATCCTTTCAGAAAGGGGGGAGAGAGCAAATTGCCAGAGGGAACAAAAGACGTCTTTGGAACCGGCTTGGAAGTCACCCGGAATGAGCTCCATAGCGGTCATCCAGCACCAGAAGATTGGTGGGAAGGAGATCGTACCCCAGGAACAGGAACTTTCGGATGACAGCATGAGAAGTGGACAGATGAACATTTCATCTTTTGAAACTGGTGTAAGATTAATTGATGTTGTTGAATTACATGTAAGTTTTAATCAGTTTAATGGGAAAATTCATGTTTTGACCCATGAGAAAGGTAGAAATGCACAAATGAGTGTTTCCACTAGGCCCCAAGAAAATGTTGATTTGGAAGCGGGGGTGGAGGATGAAAAGTTGTGTGAGAAGGTGGATTTTCCACAAGGTGATACAACTGTAATTATACAATCAGTCAAAGCAGTCTATATTGACGTGGCAGATCCTGTAACTGCCAAGAGCAGCAGCATTCCTCTTCAAGTTAAGGGGGATGGAGAGGAAGTCCTTTTGAATGCAAACTTTGAGGATGAAATTGTTTGGTTTGATATGCAAAGTGCTAAAGGTATCACACCAGAGCAGCAGGCTCAGGCGGCAGAAATGCTGGCTGAAGGAAAAGGTATGTTCTGCAGCAAGCCAGGTTACACTGACTTGATTTCACATTACATTGATATGGGCGGGAATTTGCCTATTGAAGTGATGTCCTACACAATGATGTTGCATCATGCAGTAACCAGGAAGAGAAATTCCAAAGGGAGAGATACTATTGTGTTTTCTCCAGAGAAGAAGGTATCAGACTATGGTTGAAAGAAGCATGAGTCTTGTAGTTCAATGCTCAAGGATATTGCATTGCTTATTAGTCTGAAAGTATGTATTAGTCGGAAATTCTGTTTTGTATTAACATGATTTTCTTCATTCTGTATTGTTATGCTATCATAAGGACTATGTTGTGCATGAAAGGAATTGTAGTTAGCAGATCTCTGTATTAGTTGGAGATGACTGATGTGGAAGTAACACATGTAATCTTTTCTATATGGATAGATGAAATATGTAGCCATTAGACTACAGATTTCCTCTCCAAAAGGGGGCGTGTGATGGAACAGTACTGTAAAACTAGCAAAATCACATATGACTGTAAAAAAGCATCTTTGCCTTTGATCTCCTGAGGGAGGACCAGGAAACTATGCAGAGGTGCTAGGATGAAACTTCAAAGCCCTAAGTTACCCTCGTGGCCTGAACAGAGTTTTCCTGGGGAAAAAAACAAAGGTTTTGGAATTCCATCTTGAGACGTGGTCAGAGAAGGATTCTTGGGCCAAGGGTTCTCGAATGGGGACAAAGAACCAAAAGGGATATGACCACCTAAGCAATCCCTTAACTGCATCTAAGTTTTATTTCTTTTATTTCTGTTTTTCAATAAAAATCGTTGAGACCTCAGCTGGTTGGAGTTATTGGAGAAAAGAACCCAGGTTTTAATGAAACAAGCATTGGCTCTCCCAGGCTTGCTTTCATGATAGTAAGGGTTTTTTTTCTCGGGTTCAACCCCCCCCCCCCTTGCATGTCCAAAGCTCCAGCCCCCCATTAGTGGATTTTTTGTATTTTAAAATGTTTTTAAGCTTGCGGCACCAAAATTCTCAGGCTATCATCAGGTGACACTCCTGATGATACGAGCCAAGTTTGGTGAGGGTTGGTCCAGGGGGTCCAAAGCTATGGACTCCCAAAGGGGGTGCCCCCATCCCCCATTGTTTCCAATGGGAGCTAATAGTAGATGAGGCTACCCTTTTGAGGGTCTATATCTTTGGACCCCTTGAATCAAACTTCACTAAACCTAGGTGGTATCATAAGGAGAGTCACCTAAAGATTCCTTGAAAGTTTGGTGCAGCTAGCTTAACAATTGCACCCCTGACAGCAGGCACCCTCCAAAGTTCCCCATTCTTTTAAATCCACCCCCTTTTGCATGGATTTAAAGGGAGAATCTGAGGTTCTCAGATTAAACATTGGAAGTGTTGCTGTTTCAGGATGGAAGATAATCCACCCAGTGGTGGGATTCCAATAATTTAACAGGCGGTTCTGATGGTGGGAATTCAAATAATTTAACAACAGATTGTTTACAAGCACCATTTTAACAACCGGTTCTACTGAAGTGGTGCGAACCTACTGAATTCCACCACTGAATCCACCCCAAAACAGCATCACTTTCAATGTTGTTTTAACTGGGAACCCCAGATTCTTCCTTTAAGATGGATTTAAAAGGAGAATCTGGGTTCCCTAATTTAAACACCATTGAAAGTGATGCTGTTTGGGGGTGGATTCCAGCACCACCGCAGCTGCTTATGTGGGTGAGGGGCAAATTTTGCACTAGGCTCCATTTTCCCTAGCTACCCCTCTGCCTGGAGGGGAGGGAAACAAGACTGTCAGCTACCAGCTGGAAGCTCAGCCGGTGGGGGGGGGGCGGGGAGGGCAGGGCAGGGCAGGGCGGGGAGGCAGGGCAGGGGAGTCTGCCGTCCCTGGTCTCGGAGAGCTGCTTTTATCAACACTTAGGCCATGGGTCGGGCTTGGGGAGGTGTGGTCATGCCCCCAGGGGTGGGTGGGGGTGTGGCCTTACCCCCAACCCCCCCATAAAAATCTATACCTACTTCACTGATCTGGGGAGAGCAGGGTGGTGGTCTAAAAATGGACTGGAAGTTAGCAAAGGAACCTCCCATTCGGCTACTGTATCAAAAGTGGCAGGAAGATCATGGTGAAGCGAAAAGACTTTATCCACAGAAAAGCTTGCAGATACCTCACAGCTAATGGCCAATTTCTCACGTTTTGAACTCGATGGTAATGTCGAAAGTTGCCCAATTACCCTAAATCAGCGTTTCCCAAACTTCCCCGTGGCCCAGTTATTTTAATACCTCTCCTCTGTGACCCGCTAAAAAATTTATGGCCTATGTATTAGTAAAATAAAACAAATTTGAATGTCCCTGTGCCCCAGTGGATCCTCCCCTCCCACTCCTTCACTCTGCTCTCCTCTGTTGTGCAGAGTGTTGTGCACTCACTCTAACCACCTTTCCACCTCCTTCACCTACCCTGTGATTTCCCTTGTTTTCCCTTTTATCCCTTTCCCTTGGGGTTCATATTCCTATCCGGGCCCACCCCCAGTCACTAGCTCCACCCTGGGCCCTGACCCTGGGGCGGGCACAACTGGTTTTAGCAAGGCCACACCCTCATCACGTGGCTGCCTGTGGCTCATCTGCACACGGCATTGTCAGGGAGGCTCCCCAGGGTGCCACTTCTGTCTCCACCTCCCTCGTAGCACCAGTATCTGCCACGAGCTGTGGCTTTGTTCCTGGCCCCTTTCTGGGTGGTTGGCTGGCCAGGAAGGAGCCCCGAAACTGCTGTATCATCCTGGCTGGTCCGGCTCCAGGTGGGAGGTGCCCTCCGAGCAAGGGCAGCGGTGGGGTGATCGGCCCCAGTCCTGGACATTAAGTGATCCAGCATTTTGCTTTCATGACCCCGTGCCAGGTCACGACCCCCCATTTGGGAAATGCTGCCCTAAATAACTGAGCTGGGCGAGAGCTAGCAGATGCAACTGTAGATGTGAAAAAGTACCTCTTTGCATCTTTTGTTGCCATCTCAAGTTTTCATAAAGATTCTGTAAGATGTTCTTGCGCCCTTGTCATTAAATTTCTGCAACATTCAGTCAAGTTGTCTCAATTCCTGCTTCATAGAAAAGGGTTAAAAGGGCGGGAGGAGGCCATGATGGGCAGGAGAAGGAAGCAGAAGAGGCCAGAAGGAGAAAACTCCCAGCTGAAAATCTTTCTCTTCTTGTCTCCTCATTTCCTCTCAACAGCTGATGTGTCTCTGGATCCAGACACGGCCCATCCCCGACTCATCCTGTCTGAGGATCGGAAAAGTGTGAGACAAGGAGAAGAAACTCAAGCTATGCCCAACAATCCTGAGAGATTCGACAGTTATTGTGCTGTGTTGGGCCGTGAGGGATTCACAACAGGCAGCCTTTTCTGGGAAGTCCTTGTGGGAAGTGAGGGAGAATGGTGGGTGGGGGTGGCCAGAAAGTCTGTGAAGAGGAAGGGATGGTTAAACTTCAGTCCTGAGGAAGGGATCTGGGCTGTGGAGAAGTGGGAGGGAAATTACCTCGCTGCCAGAAAAGGCTTTAAACTTCCACTGACCCTAAGGGGGGAGCCCAAGAGGATCCGAGTCTGTCTGAACTATGATGGCGGTCAAGTGGCCTTTTTTGACGCTGACCGAGCAGCCCTCATGTACGAGTACTCTGGAGCCTCCTTCTCTGGAGAGACCCTCCTGCCCTTCTTTTATGTGTATAAAAAAGGCCAGCTCAAACTCTGTTAAGACCTTCCCTTCACACCAGGAGTCTCAAGAAGAAAATATTGTTTCTCAGACACCAAAACTGACTGGTAAAATGGAGACTTTCCCCCTCCATTCCCCAACATCCCACTTTGGTTTGTATCTTATTTCTAAAATTATGGCCTTTTCCACACAGCAAATGTATACCGGGTTGTAGTCGGGATAAAGTAACCAGCTTTCCTGTTTTTGTGTTTAAATGCATCCATGCAGCCAGCAATTGGAGACCAACTGGAGACCATGGAAACAATGGAGGTTGCTGTCGTGCCTTCACATGGAGGCCCGTCTATTTTTTAAAATGCACAAATGAACACCCCACAGCCATGCTGACATCTCACGATACCATGATACAACCCTTTGCTCCTGCATCAGAACACAGATGTAAGCTGGGAAATTTTTAAAAAGGAAAGTGAAGCTGAATAAAGCGCCTACTGCCTGGCCACTTGTTCGCAAGCTGGTGCAACCTGGGATTTTTCAAAAGACTCACAGATAGTGCAATACTAAAAAAAAAAAACTTGTTTGAGGGAAATATCACAGAGCAGTCTCACTTTAGGGGTGGAACCCATGTGAAGTCCCCCCTCCAATGTTTTTTTTAGTGTCCTTAACCTGTGTTTATTGTTCCATGCAGAACAGGCTTAACATTAACACATTTCATTTTATAAAGGATAAGAGGCTGGTTGTCAAGGAGAGCTCTGAATAGCCCCCCCCCCCCCCGAGTCTCCTCCAGCCCCCACTCCTCTTAGGCATGAGAGGAACAACTTAAAAGGTCCTGCAGAGGAAAATGAGGCCATGCAATTTAGGTTGATATTCTGCACTTTCTGTTTTCTTTGCTTTGTGGGGCACCCCCTGTTAGGATTTGCCTGTGTTCAACACCACCTTTCTGAAAGGCTGTGAAGATCCTTTGCCTGTCAAGGTTGTTACATTCAGCACAATTGTGTTTCGCATAAGCAGTAGCTGAAAAGAACATAAGAACATAAGAACATAAGAACAAGCCAGCTGGATCAGACCAGAGTCCATCTAGTCCAGCTCTCTGCTACTCGCAGTGGCCCACCAGGTGCCTTTGGGAGTTCACATGTAGGATGTGAAAGCAATGGCCTTCTGCGGCTGTTGCTCCCTGGAAAGCACTGGACTGTTAAGGCATTTGCAATCTCAGATCAAAGAGGATCAAGATTGGTAGCCATAAATTGACTTCTCCTCCATAAATCTGTCCAAGCCCCTTTTAAAGCTATCCAGGTTAGTGGCCATCACCACCTCCTGTGGCAGCATATTCCAAACACCAATCACACGCTATGTGAAGAAGTGTTTCCTTTATTAGTTCTAATTCTTCCCCAGCATTTTCAATGAATGCCCCTGGTTCTAGTATTTTTCAGTGAGAAAGAGAGAAAAAATTTCTCTCTGTCAACATTTTCTACCCCATGCATAATTTTATAGACTTCAATCATATCCCCTCAGACGTTCTCCTCTCCAAACTAAAGACCCCAAACGCTGCAGCCTCTCCTCATAGGAAAGGTGCTCCAGTCCCTCAAATCATCCTCGAACTGGTTCCCTTCTCTGCACTTTTTTCTATCTCTTCAATATCCTTTTGAGATGTGTGGGTGACCAGAACTGTTTCAGTAATTACCAAGTGTGTAGTCAGCACTCCAATCGGCTTCTATATAAGGGCATGACACAATCTTTACCCAGTTTTATTATCAATTCCTTTCCTGATTATCCCCAGCATAGAGTTTGTCCTTTTCACAGCTGCCATACATTGAGTTGACATCTCTACGGGAACTATCCACTAAGACTTTAAATCCCTTTCCTGGTCTGTGACTGATAGCACTGACCCCTGTAGCGTGTAATGTGAAGTTTGGATTTTTTTGCCCCTATGTTGCATCACTTTTGCATTTTGCTACATTGAACTGCATTTTGCCATTTCTCAGCTCCACTCACCTAATTTTCTATCAAGGTCCGGCTTTGGACTTCCCTCAAGAATCCTTTGTGAAAGTTCTCCCCTACCACCCTACATAATTTGGTATCATCTGCAAACTTGGCCACCACGCTTACCCGCACCCCTACCGCCAGATCATTTAAGTGAATAGGGTAAAGAGCTTACTGGTCCCAATACAACAGATCCTTTTGGGGGACATTACCCAATTCCCCACATCTCCTCCATTGTGAGAATTTCCCATTTTACACCCACTCTTTGCTTCCCTGTTTCTCCAACCAGTTTTTTAATCCATAGGAGGATCTTCCCCTCTCTTATTCCTCCTTCATTGCTGAGTTTTCTCTCAATAGTCTCTTGGTGAGGAACTCTTGTCAAAAGCCCTTTTGGAAATCCAAAGTAGACAATGTCCACTGGTTCCCCCTTTATCCACATGCCTATTATTTTACATCCCTCAAAAGAACTCCTAGTAAGTTTGTAAAGACAGGGATTTTGCCTCTGCAAAAAGCTTGTTTCATAGCTGACTCTTTCCTTTCAGCAGGTCTTTGCTTTTTTGTACATGTTTCTTATAATTTTATCTTTAATGACAGATTCTACTAATTTACCAGGAACAGATGTCAAACTGACTGGCCTTGTAATTTCCCGGGTCCCCCCTAGATCCTTTCTTAAAGATTGGTGTGACATTGGCCATCTTCCAGTCTTCAGGATGGAGCCTGATTTCAAGGATAAGATGTGCACATAACCAATAACTGGCTTTCTTGAATTTTTTTTGGTGGGGGTGCTTACATTGTAACTTGCAGACAATCAGAAGTGTGCTGATATTTATTGTCTTAAGCTATCCCCAATTCTCTAGTTCAGGGGTCTGCAACCTGCGGTTGGGTGGTGTTCATTAGTCACTGTCTTGATTCCAGTGTTTTTCAGTACTGGTAGCCAAATTTGGTAGATCGTACAAAAAGAATCTGTGAACCCCACCTCCTTCAAGACGAATTGAATAACCTAAACTGGGCTCTACAAGCTAATGGTTACTTTGCTACAGACTTCAGAAGAGCTGCAAGACCAAGAACAAACCATAGGAAAGAAGATAAACAGCCACCCAGTGTTCTTATCATACATCAAGGGAATCACTCATCTTATAGGGAAACTGATGCAGAAACATAACCTACAAATAATCTACAGACCCACTAATAAAAATTCAACAAATGCTACGTTCAGCCAAGGATAACAGGGATCTACACTGCCTAACTGAATTACCCGCGAGGGTGTCTACCAAGTGCACTCATGCAGCTGCTGTGGACGAAGGTCTACATAGGTACTACCAGCTGTGGACAAGTCTACAAAAGAGAACCACCAGACACGAATCAAAGAACATGAAAGGCACTACAGACTAATTCAGCTGGAAAAATCAGCAATAGCAGAACACATGACATATGGCTGCTCAGGCTGCTGATTGGTGGGGCTGCTGGGAGGTAGGGCTTCTCAAATTTTTTTAATCTTTTCAGTTAGTCTCTGGAACCAGCAGAGAAGAGAAGCAGTGGAGAGAAAGAAGGAGGGGCCAGAAAGGGGGGCTGAGTGAGCTCTGTTTTTTTCTTTTCAGAAGGCTTTCTTCTTTCCAAAGCCACATCTTTAAACAGTGTATTTTTAAACAGGGTTTTTCTTTTTTTTTCTCTCCACTTGTCCTTTGGGGCTGCTGATTGGTGGAGGCTGCTCAGGCTACTGCTGATTGGTGGGGGCTGCTGCTGGGAGGTGCCAGGGCTTCTCAAGTTTTCTAAATCTTTTCAGTTGGAGTCTCTGGAGACCAGCAGGTGTTTTACTAAAATAAGAACATGACATTTTTAAGGGATAGTAGAAGGTAGCATAGAAACCTTAAGAGGGAGGCACTCCAATTAAGAATCAGTATTTGAATATCTAAAACCAAAAAAATCAGATGCTATGAGAGGCAGAAAAGCCAGCAGGGGATGGGGGCACTTCCAGTGTTTTCTGCACTGAGAGTGTCACACATGTATGACTATCTGCCACTGGGACAGAAGTCGCGTGGTAGGTGTGTGCCACTTGTTGGCACAAGCTCCCTGGCAATCAAGGAATGCGCGGTGCTCTTTGAGGCCAAAGATGGCACACCTGGAGAAGCTGAGAGAGAGGCAGAGAGGGCAAACAAACGTAGGCTTTCAGGGACCTGGCAGTTGCTGGGCCCCACTTTCCCGGGTAAGCAAGGTGTGACACATGCTCTTCGAAGATGTCATGAGGGAATGAGAAGTCTAGGGGACCTGGAGGGTGCCAGTCTGAGGTGGGGGAAGATGCTCTGCCCTTAGGATGGGACCTGCTCCTTAGCTGAGTGGTCAGATATCCCTCTTGCACTGATTCGAGGATACCCTCTCAGGGAGGTGGGGGCTCCCTTTGCAGTGGGTGATGTGACTACATTAGGAATATAGAGAGTTGGGTTTGTGAGGAGCAGTGATGACCGCAGATGGTGACTTGCCTGCCACTGGCATGGCTAAGGTTGCGCGGATGTCACGCTTCTCGCCTAAGATAGGCTGTTAGACTGCAGTCTCCTGGGGTCGGCAATCAGCGAGTTGTGGTCCACATTGGTACCAAACGACATTGGGAAATGTAGCGAGGAGGTTCTGGAAGCTAAATTTAGGCTGCTAGGGAAACAGAGGTTAAAATCCAGGGACCCCCAAGGTGGCATTCTCCAAAATGCTACCTGTTCCACGCGTGCAAGAGGCGAAGCATAGAGCAAGCCGGAGATACAGGGTCTCAAACGCGTGGATGAAGGAAGGTGGTGTAAGGCAGAGGGTTTCAGATTTGTCCAGGGACACTGGGGAACCTTTTGGGGATAAAAGGGGCAGGCCTGTATACAAAAGAGATGGGCTTCATCTTAACCAGAAGAGGAACCAGGCTGCTGGTGCTCAACATTAAAAAGGTGGCAGAACAGCTTTTTAAACTGATCCTTGGGGAAAGCCGCATTAGGAGCTGAGGCTGACTTTGGTTTCAGGAATACGGGGAGTGCATGGGGATGCAGGGCACAGAGAGGGAGGTTTTTCCTAAATCAACCACATACAAAGCTGTAGGAGCATAGCAATGTGATATAAGTGATAGTGTCTACAAAAAGGCTAGAGATAAAACACACATAAATCCCGTGGTTAGGGGACAGAGAGACAGGGTATCACAGAGTAAATCTCTATGCTAATAGTAGAAGCCTTCGACCTAAAATGGCCATGCTAGCTGGAGTACAGAGCGCCTTTTTGAAAGAGGACGGTATTTGATATAAGTGAGGCATCACAGAGACATGGTGGAATGAGGGAGAACCCAGTGGGATGCTGCTGGTTATCCCAGGTTGACAGGCTCTTCAGGAAAGGATAGGACGAAGGCCATATTAGGGGTGGGGTGAGGGTCCTCTACATCAACAAAGAGAGCATAGTGTCATGTAAAATAGACAATGCAGTAGGATTTGATTCCTCTACAGAAGCACTGTGGATATCAATACTCAGGGTGAAGAACAGTTTAACATTACTAGGAATATATTATCGGTCACCCCCTGACCAAAGTGCACAAGAGAGGAAAAAAAAAGAAATTAGAGAGGCCAACAAAAGCAAAAATGTAGTAGTGGTAATGGGCTGCGATTTTAACTATCACCCATAAACTGGAAAAATGTACATGTTCAGGTCATAGTAAGGAGAGAACGCTCCCTGGATATGCTAAAAGACTGTGGTTTAGATCAGATGGTGGTTGTGTGGAACCAACCAGGGAGAGAGGTGATGCTAGATCTAATTCTAAGTGGCCGGGACCCAGGGACCCGGCCTAAAGTGGAAGTCAGTGTTGTTGGAGTCACGATAGGGAACAGCTAATTCACAATGCTGTCAGATTCAGTATCTCTGCATCGCACCTTAACAAGTGACAACTACTAATGAAGCTACGGTATTCTTCAGAAAGGGAAATTTCTCAAAGATGAGCCGGGATAGAAGTGCGCAGAAGGAAGCTGAAAGGAAAATCAAGAGAGTCAAAACTGTCCAAGATGCTTGGAGGTTATTTCAAAAACAGTCTTAAAAGCTCAGCTGGAATGTATTCCGCAGGTTGGAAGGAAAGGCAGCCCAGTCCAAAAGAAAGCCACCATGGTTAACAAAGAGAGAGGTTGAGGAAATTATCAGAAAAAGAGAAATGTCTTTTAGAAAAAAACGAGAAGTCCAACTTCTATAACCACAGTGGATGAAGAATACCAGGAGAGAACAACACAAAATGGTGGCAAAAGAGAAGCAAGGATTGGCTGTAAAGAGAAGGGCAAAAAAAGGATTAAGTGAGGAATGCATGGCTGTGAACATCAAGGACCAGCAAACAAACAGTTCTTCAAGTATATCAAAAGTAGGAAGCCAGCAAAGGGAAGCCGGTAAGGCCCGTTAAAGATGACAATAAAGGAACAAAGGGTGTGTGCTAAAAGATGACAGGGAGATTGCAGAGAAGCTGAATGAATTTTGCATCTGTCTCTCACCCAAGAGGAGGTGAGGAAAATTCTTGCACCACCTGAGCCAAGCTGCTTAGGGAGGCTTAATCCGAGGGGAACTAGCAAAGATAGTAGGTAGAACAAGGAAGAAGTTCTGGCAGCCATTGATAAAACTAAAATGCTACCAAATCCCTGTTTGGCCCAGATTGTGATTCACCCAAGAGTTCTTAAAGAACTCCAAGCATGAAATTGCTGATCTTCTCACTTTAATATGCAACTTATCCACACCAAAATCCAGGCTCCATCCCTGAAGAGACTGGAAGAAGTATGGCCACGTCAACACCAATCTTTAAGAAAGGATCTAGGGGGGACCCGAAATACAGGCCAGTCAGTTTGACATCTGTTCCTGAAGTAAATTAGTAGGAATCTCTCATTAAAGATAAAATTATAAAACATGTAGAAAACAGCAAGACCTGCTGAGGAAGAGGAGAGTCAGTACATGGCTTTTTGCAGGAGGCAAGTCCCGTCTTACAAAACTTACTAGGAGTTCCCTTTCCGAAAAGAGGGTGTAAACAGGCATGTGGATAAGGGGGAAGTCCCAGTGGACATTGTCTACTTGGATTTCCAAAAGGCGACAAAGTTCCTCACCAGAGACTATTGAGAAAACTCAGCAATCAAGGAATAAGAGGGGAAGTCCTCCTATGGATTATTAAAACTGGTTGAGGGAACAGGGAAACAAGGGTGGGAATTATAAAATGGGAGAGTTCTCACAATGGAGAGATGTAGGGAGTGGTGTCCCCTAAGGATCCAAGCTTTGAGACCACAGTTAACCTCTTTAACTTATTCATAAAATGACCTGGAAGTAGGGGTGGGTAGTGTGGTGGCCCAAGTTTGCAGATGATACCAAATTATGTAGGGTGGTGGAGAACATCAAAGGGATTCTGAAGAGCTCCAAGTTTGGACCTTGATAAATTATGGGTGAGTGGGCTAATGAAATGGCAAAATGCAGTTCAATGTAGCAAAATGCAAGAAGTGATGCACATATTAGGGCAAAGAATCCAAACTTCACATTATGCATGCCTACAAAGGGTCAGTGCGCTATCAGTCACAGACCAGGGAAAGAGATTTGGGCCGTCTTAGTTGATAGTTCCATGGGAATGTCAACTCAATGCATGGCAGCTGTGAAAAAGGCAAACTCTATGCTGGGGATAATTAGGGAAAAGGAGGAGTTGATAATAAAACTGCAAGGGCTGTCATGCCCCTTATATAAAGCCATGGTGCAAACCGCGACTTGGAGTACTAAAAGTGTTGCAGTTCTGGTCGCCAGTACATCTAAAAAAAGGATATTGAAGAAGATAGAAAAAAAAAAGGGTGCAGAGAAGGGCAACGAGGATGATTGGAAAAGGATTGGAGCACCTTCTTTATGAGGGAAAAAACTGCAGCGCTTTGGGACTCTTTAGTTTGGAGAGGAAGACGTCTGAGGGGATAATGATTGAAGTCTATAAAATTATGCATGGGGTGGGAAAATAATGTTGACAGAGAGAGAAATTTTTCTCTCTTTCTCACAATACTAGAACCAGGGGGCATTCATTGAAAATGCTGGGAGGAAGAATTAGGACTAATAAAAGGAAAGACTTCTTCACGCAACTTGTGATTGGTGTTTGGAATATGCTGCCACAGGAGGTGGTGATGGCCACTAACCTGGATAGCTTTAAAAGGGGCTTGGACAGATTTATGGAGGAGAAGTCGATTTATGGCTACCAATCTTGATCCTCCTTGATCTCAGATTGCAAATGCCTTAGCAGACCAGGTGCTCAGGAGCAACAGCAGTAGAAGGCCATTGCTTTCACATCCTGCACGTTAGCTCCCAAAGGCACCTGGTGGGCCACTGCGAGTAGCAGAGTGCTGGACTAGATGGACTCTGGTCTGATCCAGCAGGCTAGTTCTTATGTTCTTATGTTCTTATGACAAATCAAGCTGGGCACAGAATATTATTTGAAAACACAGAAATTGTGGACCACTCTGACAACCACTATGTCAGACTACACAGAGAAGCCATTGAAATCCACAAGTACATGGACACTCTCAACAGAAAGGAACCATGAAAATGAACAAAATTTGGCTACCAGTACTGAAAAACATTAGAATCAAGACAGCGACCAATGAACACCACCCAGAGAAAGGATGTCTCCAGACAGTAAGCAATCAAAAGGCCTCCTATTGGATAACCAGGTGACAGCAGTGATTTGAGTTGTCAATCAACCATTTCAGCTGGAGAGCTACCTGCAGCCCTTACTGTGCAGAGTAGATCTTGCTACTGTGATGCATGCCCTGGGAATGACTAGATTAGACAACTGCCATGTGCTCTATGTGGGGCTTCCCTTGAGGAGTGTGGTATAGAATTGCTGAATTGAGAATGCTGTCTGGAGTGGGTTGTGGGGCTTTAGAACTCCAGTCTTGTTCCACAATTGCTGACTTCCTATTTGCATCTGGGCCCATTTCAATGTGCTGGTATTGACATTTAAAGCCCTCTATGGCTAGAGCTTAAGTGCATACAGCAGTAGGTGTCCTTAATGTGTTTCAGCTCTAGCCATAAAGGGCTTTAAATGTCAATACCAGCACTTGTAGTCATCTTTGGGGACCTGTGTTGTTGTGCCCCATCACCTGAGGGAAAATGGGTGGAAACTTAAGAAAGAGCTTCTTTATTCTGCCCCCAAAGTGTGGAGTTGTCTGTCTCCCTCTACTGTTGTATTCCATCAGCAGATGAAGACCTTTTAGATTCATTTAGATATCCCTTCTTGATTCTCCCTCCTGTTTATATTTTCAATTTTTAGTACATGTGTATTGTTTTCAGAGTTGTTTAAAATGTCTTCTTTAAAACTGATTGCTATCTTAGGAACCCAAATTTGTAGGAAAGGAGGCATAAATTGATTATTGCTGTTATTATAACATTTGTGTTAATGATGTTTCCCTTTGATTCTATTTTGTTTATTGCTCATCCTCTCCTTATGGGAAAAGAAGCAAGCAAACAAATAAAAATGTTACTTTTGGTGACCTGGGGAGCCAACAGTTGTGTACATGGAAGCATTTCATGGGAGGGGTCGGCATCTATGTATGGTTAAGGTCAAGCTGTCTTAGTGAGTTGCAGGTAAACCAACAAGGAATCTTGGAACACATCCAGGCCAACTCCCTGATTCTGTCCCAAGCTGCTTACAGCCCTCTTAATAAAAGAGATGAAATGTGTTCTTATGATTCATGCATCTGTACATGGGCATACAGAGATATGGAGGAAACAAGCCAACAACAGTGCGGTGAACAGGTCATCAAATGCAAGAATCCCAGATGTGATAATTATGTACAAAGACCATTGTGAAATGCCTGGGACTTTAGAATCCATAAATTAATGGATTTGTTAATGTGTGACCTATTTTAGGAGATATGGGCCTTACGATCAGAGGTTGTTCACTGATCAGCTTTTTTAATGATATGTTCATTAGCAGTAAAAGAGACTGAAAATCATTTCCTGGTTTTGTTTTCTGAAAAAGCCAAGAGAAATTGCAGCCACAGGAGAGGGAGATTTCATCTGTTGAGGGACATCACATTTGTTCTCTCTGCACCACTGTGACCCTCCTGAGGTGAATGAAGTGCGGGAAATTACAAGAAAGGGGGAAGCTGTATTGTGTGTCCCACAAAACCAGTCCTTGATGTCATCTGGAGACAACTGCCAGGTAAGGCTGACATGATGGCCAGGTAGCCTAGTGGATGGAGGAGGGGAAAGACTGAGGCCTCAGTGGCTGTCCTTGAGACCTGAACCTTTTGGCCCTGCTCTCTTTACACCCCCCTCTGCCCTTATAGTTAGGGAACAGCAGGTTTTATTTGTGTGGATGGGGTTTTCCATCCTGATGTGGACAGCCCAGACTAGCCCAATCTTGTTATCTCTCAGCAGCTATGCAGGGTCGGCCATGGTTAGTACTTGGATGAGAGACCACCAAGGAAGTCCATGACTGCTGGGAAGGAAAAGACCATGGCAAAAAACATTTGAACATCTCCTACCTTCCAAACCTTATGGGGTCACCTGAGTCAGCTGCTTCTTGAAAGCCACAACAACAAGAACATTAACAACAAAAGTGTTTTCCTCCACAGGGACAGTCCTGAGTACGTTTCCTGTTATGCTGCAGCTGCCAATACAGCACAGTGCCAATGGGTTTCCCATCATTTTCTTGCCCCAGTCCCCCTGGCAGTACCCACCATCACCCTCCACTGTACCATCAAGGCTTTTTCAATTTTTTAAAATCAGCAATTAAATATTGTTCCCATCTTTTATTTTTTTTATAGAAGCCCCCAGCCTTTCTATTGCAGAGCCATTCTTATCCCTTTATATCTTTCCAAAGAGAAAGGCTTGAGAGTTTAAAAAAGAAAGAAAGAACACTAGAAATTCAGAGAACTCAATGCCCAGATAGTGAGATTGTTAAAATAATATAACAATGTTCGATTGCAACTTTTTTTAAAAAAAAAGATCTCCCCGGTGGTGGTGGGAGGAAATAGCAGCCTAAAATACAAAAGAAATGGCTGCCATGTGGGTAGGACCATGAATTGCCAAACTTTCCCACCTGCTCTACAAAAATCTGGGCTTTGCTACAATCATTTTCAAACCTTTGCAGCAAACAGGTTTGGGGAAGACTGGAGAAAATTCTGGGGAAATCCAGGAGGTGCACCTCAATACTGTGGGGAGCAAGCAGGGATGTAGGTAAGGGGGGATTCCTTGGGTTCAACCCCCCATTACATGTCCAAAGCTCCGCCCCCGTTTGTGTTTTTTTTACATTTTTAATGGTTTTTTGGTTTTCAGCCTGCAGGGGGCACATTGTTTAGGCTAGCAGCACCAAACTTTCAGGGATTGTTTGGGAGACTCTTCTGATAATACTAACCAGGTTTTGTGAAGTTTGGTCCAGGGGGTCCAAAGCTATGGACTCCCAAAGGGGGTGCCTCCATCCCCCATTGTTTCCAATGGGAGCTAATAGGAGATGGGGGCTACACCTTTGAGGGTCCATAACTTTGGACACCCTGAACCAAACTTCACCAAACTGGGTGGCATCATTAGGAGAGTCTCCTAAAGATCCCCTGAAAGTTTGGTGCTGTTAGCTTAACAATTGCACCCCTGACAGCAGGCACCCCCCACATTTCCCCAGATTTTCCTTTTAAATCCACCCCCTTCGGCATGGATTTAAAGGGAGAATCTGAGGTCCCCAGTTTAGAAGAAGAAGAAGAGTTTGGATTTATATCCCCCCTTTCTCTGGCTTACAATCTCCTTGCCCTTCCCCCCCTCACAATAAACACCCTGTGAGGTGGGTGGGGCTGAGAGAGCTCCGAGAAGCTGTGACTAGTCCAAGGTCACCCAGCTGGCATGTATGGGAGTACACAGGCTAATCTGAATTCCCCAGATAAGCCTCCACAGCTCAAGCGGCAGAGCAGGGAATCAAACCCAGTTCCTGCAGATTAGAATGCACCTGCTCTTAACCACTATGCCACATTGAAAGTGATGCTGTTTCAGGGTGGGGGATAATCCACCCCAAAACAGCATCACTTTCAATGTTGTTTTAACTGGGGACCCCAGATTCTCCCTTTAAGGAGAATTTGGGCTTTCTAGTTTAAACACCATTGAAAGTGATGCTGTTTGGAGTGGATTCCAGCATCACATTGGCCGCCCATGGGGCGCAAAACTCAGATTTTGCACCGGGCTCCATTTTCCCTCTACGCCTCTGCCCAGAGTGGAGGGCAGAAGGAACTGCCGGCTGCCAGCTGGGAGCCCAGCTGGTGGAGGGTGGGGGAGGGCAGGGCAAGGCAAGGCATTGCAGGGCAGGGCAGGGCAGGGGAGTCTGCTGTCCCCGGCCTGAGAGAGTTGCTTTTATAAGCGCTAGACGGGGGCTGGGAGCGGGGAAAAAAACCACCTCCCAAGAATACTGAACGTAGGACAAATAACGCATGTGGAAACAGCCTATGAGAAAAGGAACAATTTGGGAGAAGTTAGTAAATGGTGTCTTGAAGGATGAAGGAAGCAGAGAAGATAAACTGGAACTGGGGAGGGAGTTGCCAATTACAGCACAAGACAGTAGAGGAATCATCTTGCATATATGTGTTTGTGTGTGTTTGTGTGGAGGGCTATAGACATCCCATCAATATGTTACAAAAAGGAGACTCCTAAGGTGGTATTGTTTTATGCTGACATTTTGTCTGTAGCTCATGACCCCTCTGTCTGGCAGAGAATTTGCCACTAAACTTCTTCATTCATTTTCTGAGAGATCATGCAAGGGCATTTTCCTATTTTGTTCTTTATTTGAATTGTGCAGTTTGGCCCCAATTCTTTACTTAGTAGACGTGCCCAACATTTCCCTGGTTTATTGGCATGTTCAAAGATAGACTTTCTAGCATACAAACTGAGTAACTTTACTTTGTTATTTCCAAAACTAGCCTCGTTTCTTGGAAACAGTATATTTTTCTGGAGCAATTTCTCTTTTTCTACTGATGAGTCCTCATGAATGAATTAATTAAGGAATTTATTATGTTGAAGTCATAGGCTGTAACATTACACATGTATACATAGAATTGACCCCCTAATTACTGTGTTGAATTACCCACACCCCAACTTCTTCATTTAAGAGAATGTTTTCTGCTTGTTTTAGATGTAGTTTTAAAAATCCCTGAGAAAAATTTGTCCTGTTGAAAAATCTTTATCTTCCCCCTAAAATCCAGCCCTTCTCCATCTCATTGTCCTTCTGCTGTCCTCTTTACAGGCCTCACAAAGCTACCTTTTCTGTCTTCCAAGACACATCAGCTGGGTCTAACATGGCCTCAGGGTCATTATACACAAATATTGAAGAGGAAGCAATGTGTTCCATCTGCCTGGAGCTCCTAACAGACCCAGTAACCCTGGACTGTGGCCACAATTTCTGCCGGGGTTGCATCACTGGCTACTGTGACACATGGGAAGAACTGGGGGACTTGGAGTGTCCTGTCTGCAAAGCTGAGATCCAGAAAGGGAATTTCCGCACAAATTGGCAGCTGGGAAGCTTAGCAAAAAAATTTAAAGAAAACAGATCTTATAAAAGAAATCCAGGAACAGAAGAGGCTGGTGATTTACATGAGGTATGAAGGGCCAAAATAGATGGTACATCTGACAAGAAAAGGAAACATGGGTTCCTGACCAACTCCTAGGGCATTTGTACCTGCATTACTTACCTGCTTCACAGTGGGGTTTTCCCATGGTTTTTTGTTTATACCAATTACCCTCCTGCAAAGTGTCCCTAGACCTTTAGCCTACACTATTTGCATTAAAATAGGGTCCTTCCCCTCCCATTAAAGGGCCTTTCCCCTACCCTTTCCTCTCCATCACTCCCTATGCTGCTGCTGCTGCTCTCAAGCGTCAAGTGGCATCCCAGCAGCGCGCCTAGAAGTCCCCTAACGACCCTCAAGGCTCTGTGCAATGTGGAGATTCGCCAAAAGGCGCCGTTCAGAAGAAGTCAGCTCTGGGATGCCGCGCGCTGAGGGGGGGGCGCTGAAACATGCAGCGGCTTCGGGTGGCTGCTGCGCTGTGGTCAGCGCCCTGCTGTGGGGAGGGAGGAGGAACCCCGCGCGACTCTCCTCAAGTAGCGCGGGGCTTACGGTAAGTGGGGAAAGGCCCAAAGTCCTCCAGCCAGTCCAACAAGGGCAAAAGTTTAAATCTTGCATTCTGCCTTCTTTTCATGCAACCTTCATTTGGGGAGGCTGCCTTCCTGCATAGGTTTGCTAGATTCCAGTCAATTTCACTCAGGGTCCCGCATTGCACACCTTTAGCATTAAAACAAGGGGGGGGAAAGCCCTTCTGAAATGCTGCCCAGAAGAGTGGGAAGAACTACTGTGGTGTGGGTGGTGGGCAGTGGGGAGGAACAAGACAACTTGAGGGAAGCTAAATGCACAGTATTCTTGTTTGCTTTCTCTGTGGATGGAGAGAAAAAGTCATGCTTTCAGAGCTGTCAGAAACCATGGGGATTCTCTCAACTGTGGAGGGGTGAGTTCAGATGAGGGGAGAAAGTGTGCATAAGCGACAATCCACCCCAAAGGGAATGCAAGCTCAAAGCGAAGGAGACCACTCATCTGTAAATGGCCATAGTCAGACATCTGGTCATTGTGACTTACCTGGAAAGCTTTGTGTTGCACCTGATAGGCACAGGGCAAGGCCCTGTCCACAGAGCAAAAGCTCTGACCAGTTACAAAAATAACCATCCCGAAGCTTCTTCAGTGTTCAGAGATTTATTGTTTTCATTCAATTCTGCGCAGAAGAGGGGACTCTCCTGTTAGCAACAGGGAGGAGGTTCAAAGGGGCTGTTGCTTGTGTAACATAATTTATACCCTCTTACAAACATCCCTCCTTGTCTTCTGACCATTGGCTAGATTTGGAATACTTGCACATTGCCATTTTAATCTCCACTCCTCTCCAAAGCCCACCTTGCTTTCCACAATTGGGCGTGTATTCTTTATGTCATCTCTTGCCCCGATTTCAAGGGAGATGGCTGCTGGTTTTAAGCTATAGCAACCAAGTTTTACTTTGCCCTTATCTGTGTTTTTCTGTATGCTTTGTCTCCTTTATCTTTCTGGTGAGAGGCCGTACCCAAATTCCACAGCATGTGTATCAGACTTTACTGAAAAGTGCAGAAATCTCCCCCCCCTTCTTCCAAGCAAAGCCACTCTACTAATGAAATTACAGTGCTTTGTTTACTGATCTTTTATAAATTACCTCTAATATACTTTATATGATTAAATATATGGCTTAAAGCATTATAAACTATATGTTCATATCACAACTGCGAGTTCCAAATATTGCAAAGGGGAAGGAAGAGCTGCAGGCCTCTTGCCTGAGCCATTTTTTGCCAGTGAAAATGGCTGGACATGTGGAGAGAGGCAGACAACCCCTCCCCACATTCAGCAACCTTTCCTCCCCCTGCAGGAGAAATATGAAACTATCAAGGGTTAGCGAGTTCCAGAGATTGAAAGTCTGACTCTGCACTGCGCCTGGAACCTATGTGCTGAATGGTGTCATATTGATTTTTTTGGGCCTCAGTTGGTTCATGGTTAGTGGAGTCCTTCCTGTTTCTTAGGGAGAAACACTTTCCTTCTGATATAATGGGGAAGGAGGCCTCCCTCTGGGGCTGCTGATAGGAAGTGTGCAGGGCGCACAGGCTTTCTGTTCCTTGAAGTATGTAAGTATTTTAATGCTCATTTGATCTCAGACCCCAGTTTCTATGCTGTCCGCCCCAAACCAGCAATAGGATAGTTTAAACAATTGTTGTGAACCCATAATGGTAGTTTGCAGCTTTGCTTATTTCTTGCCTTCACCAAGGGCTGGAGTACACATTAATGTTCTTGTGAATTCCTCATCACAGTAGACTAGAGGAGTCCAAGATAAGGCCTAAGGCTGGATCTGACCCTTTGAGAGGATGAATTTGTTGGGAAATTCCAACAGTCTCCTAGAGACATGTTGATTGGTTCAGCAAAGCAGATAAGCTTTTATTGCAATAATAGCGGGACAATGTGCTGTAGTCAGCCAAAAAACAATGTCCAAAGAACACATTTCAAAGACACTTTTTATACAGTCTTTCAAGCAGGCAATTTAACTTTGCAAATACCTTTTTGCCACCACACGATTGTCTGAAGGTGATTGTTGGACTGGTATCAGAATTGACCACCACCTGGGTCAGCTGCAGGTGGGACCCCTATCTCTTATTGATCAAAGGGTCTATCTGCAGCTAGTTAAAGTATCAATGGACCCAGGTATGACTCAGCAGAGCCTGTAGCAGGACAGAAAAGCAGAAGGTAAATATGTCACATATTCCCTGTTTTCCTTGATAGTACACTTGTTTGTTCAAAACATGATCATATCAACAATATGTGCATGACAGCTCCCACTTCAGACTTGTGTTCCCTCTGGACACTGAAACTTAGACCCTGGCCCTTTTACCTTACAATCTAATATTTCCTACATAATCAGGCTGGCAAGCCAGCTCAGGCAACATACTTCGTTCCCATTTGGCCTGGCAAACCACTGCAAGCCAGATCAGAAATCAGGAGGTTACCTCAGCTGATTTGCCAGCCCGAGAAGCAGGGGCGTAACGAGGCAGCCCTGGGCAAACTGTAGCCCTGGGCAAAACCTGAGTTGGATCCCCCCCCCCCCCCCGGCAGCCACTCCACCACGACCAATTTTTTTTTGCACCAGGACATTGGTGCCTGCATGGGGCGTATTTTTGGATGTATTGGCACCAAAATTTCAGGGTATCATCTGGAAACTGTCCTTATGGTACCCCCAAAGTTTGGTGCAGTTTGGTTCAAGGCACAAAGTTGTATGTACTTACCCTAAAAGGGGGTGCCCCATCCCCAATTCTTTGCTAAGGAGATGGGGGCTACCCTTTTGAGGGTCCATAACTTTGGACCCCCTGAACCAACCAAACTGCACCAAACCTTGGGGGTGCCATCATGACAGTCTCCAGATGATACCCTGAAACTTTGGTGCTGATATGTCCAAGAATCCCCTCCCTGCAAGAACATCCCGAAATTTGCCCAAGAATCTTTGTTCTGCATTGAGTTTTCTGCATTGCTGTCAATACAGGGGAAGTTTTGCAGGCTGGGGGGGGGGGCACATTTCTGAAAGAGCATAGTCTCCAAAACTTTCGCGCAGGGTCTCATAAAGGAAACTTCCCTAATGATACACCCCAGGTTTTGAATTGCAGTTTACACAGCGGTTCAGGGGCCAAAGTTATGAAGGACCCTCAAAACTGTAGCCCCTATCTCCTATTAGCTCCCATTGGAAACAATGGGGATAGGGCACCCCTTTGGGACTCCCATAACTTTGGACTCCCTGAACCAAACCTCACCAAACCTGGGGGGTATCATAAAGACAGTCTCCTGATGATACGCTGAAATTTTGGTGCCGCTAGCCTTAAAACTGCACCCCCTGCAGGCCAAAAATGGAAAACCACTAAAACCCCCCAAAAACGAACCCAGCATTTTGATGCCCCCCACAAGGTGATGCCTTGGGCAGCTGCCCACCTTGCCCAATGGGCATTACGCCAGTGCCGAGAAGTCCTCTGAAGCTGAGGTAGCCAGCCCTTCCCCATCCCAAATTGAGCTTGTGAACCTGCTGGAAGCTTGTAAGCCAAGGCAGTCACTCCACACATACACACCGGGCCCAGCCCATTGGTGCCATATGCAGCCTTCATAACAAATGAGTCTGACACCCCTGCCATAAGGGAGGCTAATATTCCTCATTTTATAATATCTTGGGTGCCTGAAAAGCCGTAGGGAATCATAATTCGCATGAACTCCTTTCCCTTTAATTCATCCCCTACTCCCCTACTCTATGATAACTAGTCAAACTCTGTTGAGGATTTTGCTATCAGTCTACAATACCAAGGATTTTTTTCCCCAAAAAGTAGGTCCAACAGGAAAACATGAGACTTATTTCTAAGAAGCTCAGCTTGGCATTTTGGCCTTGACCCTTGACTCTCATGGCAGGAAGCTAATTCCCAATGGGCCATCTGAACTAGCAGCTAAATGAAACAAGAGTCCAGTAGCACTTTCAGACCAACAAAATTCATTGCAGTGGGAAGGAATTTTGCAAATTTGAATGGCCAAGAACTCTGGAAGCAGTTGGCAAAGTAGGGTTTGGACACTCAGAAGGGGGTGGTGAAGTCGTTACGGACGATGCAATGAATAGACAAGACGCAGCGATATCATCCGGTGGAGAGAAGCCAGTGGCGATATAACGTGATTGATGGATCTGGCTAATCTGCCGAGCTGGGGTCCCTGGCACCTTTTATTAAGGGTTTGGGGAAGGTGGGAGAGCGGGAGGATGTTGCTCAATACATGACTCATAGGGGCTGCGTATGTGCGGGAGGAAATGTTCCTGTCTGGGCCTAATCCATACCTGGGGGTATGTACCTTTTGTCCCTTTGTCCAGGGCATCTTGTAACCTGTGAGTCACGGGGGTCTTGTGACAGGTGAACGTGTGCGCCCAGAAGGCAACAGATGGCGCAGGCATTCCTGTGCTCTGTCTGAGGCTCTGCTGGGTTCGCTGGCTCACCCCAACAGGTGGGTCCATCTTCCCATCTCAGGGAGCATCAAACCAGACACCAAGCCCTGAACTCCATTCCAGCCACTATTCACTTCTGTGGGATGAGTCTCTCAGCACCCCTTTGAGGGTAGGGTTGTGTTGGGAAATTCTTGGAGAGTTGGGGAGTGGATCCTGGAAAGGGGTTTGTGGAAGGGAGGGACCTCAGCAGGTTATAATACCACAGAACCCACCGTCCAGCACAGCCATGATCTCCCAGAGAACTGATCTCTGTGGCCTGGCAATCAGTCGTAATGCTGGGAAATTTCCAGGACCCACCTGATAGCTTCAGAGATTCATCAGAGATGTCCTATCATTTTAAAGAATAAAATCCACCTGAAGTGGGTAGAGGAGTGGGGAGTAGATAACTGAATCTAGGCCAACGCGTTAGTCTAAGGCTGGGCTAAACTCCTCCAGCATTATTTATTAAATTGAGAAAAAAAACCAACAAAATCCAGGGGTTTTTTTTAGCTATAGGGATGGGCTAGTATAGTTTTCCCATTACTGAAAGATTTGGGCACAGCAGGCTTTCATGCATTCTCCCTTCCCTGGTTTGCCTCAGCTACTATGCCCTCCTTCCATTATTAGGGCTTTTCCAGGAAGAAATTTGGAAACTTCCAATGGATGAGAATTCCAGAAGCAGTTAGTGAAGGAGGGTTTGGGCATTGGGATAAAGGTGTTTTTCTATTTTTTACTCAGTAAAGGCTCTGTTCCAAGTTTAAGATCCATTTCTTAACGAAACTCCAGGAGAAAACAGCTTTAAGTACCACCTCTCTTCACCTGCACACTCTCCCCACTTCCAGCCTCCTGGCTTCTAGATGCCTCCTCCCCAGCAACAAGTTCTCCTAAAGGGGATGCGGTGAAAGTCAGAATGAGCCAGATTGAGTGTGCTGCCCCAAGAAGATTCAGTTATTTTTATAATAGCTGTATGTATTAGCATTAGACATAGTTGGACGCCAATGTAATTTTGTTAATTTGCTTTTTTAATGGGGTTTTAATGTAATTGTTGTTTTATTGTGCTGTTCACCGCCCAGAGCCCTACGGGGGAGGGGCGGTATATAAAATCAATTATAAATTAATAAATAATAAATAATAAATAATAAATAAATAGTAAGGAGATTCTGTCCCTTTAAGACAGTGGGATATGTAGTTGAGCCCTGTAACCGGACAGATTAGCCAGCTTCCTGAATGCAACTTCCTAATGAGCAAAAGTTTATGACCCTTTGTTCTACTAGTCTAGTAACAAGTAGGAGGATGTGTCAAGTCATTCTCTCTAGTAGTAGTAGTAGTAAGAATTTCCAAGAACATTAAGATCAGAGAATCAGTGTATAGATGGAATGTAGGTCTTGTATTCACATCTATCAGTTTGTGCAACAAAACTCTGAATCTATGCGTGAAATTCTTCTTGACTCAACCCAACATGGACAAGCATGCATCTGGGATGGGCATAATGAGCATTAAACAAATAATAGTATTGCAAAAAAACAGGGTGACGAATTAAAGACACTCCACAGCAGTAGTGTAGAAATTGAACTTCTGAAATAGCATGCTTTTATTAACAGTTTCAAGGCTGAAATGCCTTCAAAATAGAACAGAGCAGGCCAGAACAGGCATCATACAAACAATTGTACCTCCAAAAAACAACAACAAAAATCCCTGTGATGCCTTACAGACACTTGAGAACAATCTTTCAGAAATGAACAAGTGGAATTCTTGCTGTTTCATTAGCCTTCCCTGGAAATGAAATTAAACAAACAATAGTACTGAGAAAAAGGAAGGAAAGTACAGGACAGGACAGTTACAAGCATTCAAGGACAATGTTTTAGAAATGCAAAAGTGCAAATCTCACTATTTACAGGTAGAATTTAATATACAAGATCTGGCTGCAGATCTCTGGAGGCTCCTTCTCATAGAATTATCGAGTTGGAAGAGACTACAAGGGCTATCCAGTCCAACCTGGGTGAAGCATGCCTTCTATTCCATCATCTAAGTAACTAATAAAAATATTGAATAGCACTGGTCCCAGGACAGAACCCTGTGGCACCCCACTACTCACTTCTCTCCAGGATGAAGATGAACTATTGGTGTGCACCCTTTGGGTTTGGTCAGTCAATGAATTACAAATCCATCTAACAGTAGTATTGTCTAGCCCACATTTTACTAGACTTTGTGAATATTTTTTGAATTTAGAATATCACTGGGGACTGTGTCAAAGGCTCCTTTTATCTACCAAACTTGTCACTCTATCAAAAAAGAAATAAAATTATTCTGGCATGACTTTTATTTTGAGAAACCCATGTTGACTTTTAGTAATCACGACATTCCGTTTTAAGTGCTTACAGACTATCTGTTGAATGATCTGCTCTAGAATCTTTTGTGGTATAGATGTCAGGCTGATTGGGTGGTAATTGTTTGGGTTCTCTTTTTCCCCCTTTTTGAAGATGGAGACAATATTAGTCCTCCTCCAGACTTCTGAGACTTCTCCTGTTCTCCAGGTATTCTCAAAGATTGTTGCAAGAGCTTCTGAGACTACTTCTGCCAGTTCTTTTAATACCCTAGGATGTAGTTCATCTGAATTCATTAAAAATAACCAGATATTACAGCATTACCTCTTTACTCTGTGCTGAATTTCTGCTCCTGTGTCTTCTGTTCCCCTGGTTGAGCACAGTTTTCATTCTTTGGGAGAAGACTGAGGCAAAGAAGGTGTTGATTACTTCTGTCTTTTCTCTGTTAGCATTTTGCCATCTTCTCCATACAGTGACACTATAATATCCTTTTTCTCCTTCTGTTCTGGACATAACCAAAAAAGCCTTTTTTTAATGTTTTCAACTACTCTTGCTCGAAGTGGCATATTTGCCTAGGAACAGGCGGTACCCTCTGTCCCCGGGCACCACTGATCTGGTCACGTGGGGGTGCAAAATCGCCCCCCCCCATATGACCAGGAAGACGGCAAGGCAGCAGGAAGTCCTGCTGCCTTGTCGTCTTCTGGTGCTGTTGGCCCCGTCCATGTCATCATCGACATGGGTGGGGCCAAGGAAGCCAGAGGACCCACCAAGCCTTGCCCCCCTCTTGGCTGCTGGCTCCTTCCAAGCCCTGCCCCGTGCTGCCGGCTGCGAGCTGGCAGCCAGCAGTCCCTTCTGCTCTCCCCTCTGGGGAGGGCAGAAGCAACTGGAAGGCTCCGTGCTGGGTCCTTTGCTTTTACAAGCACGGGGGCATGGCCAGCTGCCGGTGGGGCTGGGGGGGGGGGCAGGGGCGTACCTAGGCAAACTGTAGCCTGGGGACAAAACTTGAGTTTGCCCCCCCCCCCATATGGGCAGCCACCCTCCCCCACCACGACCAAACAATGATTTTTTGCACCAGGTCAATTCTAAATCACCATCACATTATAACTAACATCACGTGTAACCCATTAAGCCTCTATTAAAGGGACAGGATTTTTTTTCTCCAAGAAGTTGGTCAACCTAGCCAAGTGCCCCTCCACTAGCTTTCTATCATGTCAGAGTTTTCTTCCACATAGGTGGCACACTAGATGCTTACGAAAAACCCATAAAGCATCACCTTTACATCTGCAGAAAAAGATTCCTTTATCTTCCAACCTTTCCAGTATTTTCTGATTGGCCCAAAATCCATGCCTGTCATTTTGTGTTAGTGCCCACTTCCCTTTCTCATATCTCCAAATCTGCCAGGTTGGGGGGGAGCAATGGGTCATCAGGTGTACTCCAATCGATCGTGCGGTCGCTGGCCCATCGCTTCCCCCTCCCCCCAGCCAACAACAACAAACCTTCCTATGCAGTGGCATAGTAGTTAAGAGCAAGTGCATTCGAATCTGGAGGAACCAGGTTCGGACTCTTCTGCTGTGGAGGCTTATCTGGGGAATTCAGATTAGCTTGTGCACTCCCACACACGCCAGCTGGGTGACCTTGGGCTAGTCACAGTTCTTCATAGCTCTCTCAGCCCCACCCACCTCACAGGGTGTTTGTTGTGAGGGGAGAAGGGCAAGGAGATTGTAAGCCCCTTTGAGTCTCCTACAGGAGAGAAAGGGGGGGGGGAATATAAATCTAAACTCTTCTTCTTCTTCACTGGGTAACCTTGGGCAAGAGAAAATGCAGATGAGGAGAAACCACAGCCAGCTCTTTGTAGGAGAAGGACTGGATTACAATGTGATAGGTAGAAAATATTCTATGGGATTCATTGCCACAAGATGTTTAGATGGTTTTTAAGGGATTCAGTCCAGGTGCTCAGGAACAGCAGGAGCAGAAGGCCATTGCTTTCATATCCTGCATGTGAGCTCCCAAAGGCACCTGGTGGGCCACTGCGAGTAGTAGAGTGCTGGACTAGATGGACTCTGGTCTGATCCAGCAGGTTCGTTCTTATGCTCTTATGCTTATAAAAGGAAGTAAACATGAATGTGCAGCAACTGCTATTAGGCAGTATAATGGAGAAACAAACCCTCTATGTTCAGAAGAATTATTCTTCTGATTAAACACACACTTGGTATAAACAGAATAGTCACGTTATAGCGGCTCTGTTTCTGAGCTATCCAACAGTATCTGGCCACTGGAGGCAGAGGACTTGTCGGATCTGATCCAGCAAAAAAAAATTCTCACAGTCCTAACCAACAGAGGACTCCACAATTAACTGTACAGAATTAGTGTTTTCTTAAAAGCCCAGGATGACAACTCAGTATTGTCTTTATGTGGCATAGAGCACAGACATAGCAGTTGGCGAGCACAGGGTGGGAAGAGAGTCATTTTTATTCCCAAATTAGGTGAGTACAGGAGGTGGCACTTTTGTTGGAAGTGCAGGGAAGGGGAAAAATCTGTCTTTGGGGAAACAGGGCACCTGCTCATGTGTCTCTGTTTAACCCCCTCCCAAGACAAAAATGGTTTCTTCTCTTCAGAATGACAGAGGATGTGCCCGCTGGCCATCACTACCAAGAAAGTTAAAGTATCGAATAAACCTTCCTCCTTCAGCTGGAGCCACCGGGCCTTTGAAGCAGGAAGCGCCTTGGGGGGGAGGGGGAGAAGTGGGATAAGTGATGGGCTGGTGGGTGCACTCCTCTTTCATTAACAGACATCACATCACTACCTTTACCGTAGGGTATACCCTGCTGACCCGGTGGTTTTCCAGTGCCTTCCTGATGCAGGTAAGTGAACATAAGGTGATAGCCTGAAAGAATGCACCTTAGATATTTATAACCACCAAGACCTGTGTCTGTCTACTTATATAGCTTCACTAACACCAGTCTACTTGGAAGTGGATCCCACTGGACTGGTTGCCGGGATCTGAATGACTGTTGTCTGGGAGTAAAGGCTTAGCCCATTGCACCATTTGCGCCCCTTGCACACATGGAGAATGATGCACTTTCAATCCACTTTCAGTGCACTTTGCAGCTGGATTTTACTGTGCAGAACATCACAATCCACTTGCAAACAATTGTGAAAGCCTTCGACAATACATTTTTATTAAACTTTTAACCACACACCACAACTTAAACAGCAGCAAGCCTTTATTGGTATAGACAACTTCTAAGGCCATGTAGAGATTTCTAAGGCCATGGTTCATTCCCCCTGGCTGCTAATTTAAGGTTTTTCCCCTCCCACTGTTGGTTTTTTGAACTATTTGTTCAGTCCTGTATAGCCTTTGGATTATTATCGCTAGCACTTGATGAATGCCTGCCCTTTTGAATATTATCTCCCTCCCCAAAATAACTGTTTAAAACCCTCCTGATCAGGTTTGTGAGCCTCCTAGCAAAAATGTTCCCACCTACAGGTGCAACCCATCCCTTGCCAGTAGTCCATCTTCATGAAACCACAGACCATGGTTCAAGAAGCCAAATCATTCCTGACAGTACAACCTGCAAAAAAGCCAGTTTTTCACTTCTACTATTCTTTCTCTACCTCGGCCATATTCTTCAATCTGGAGTCGAGATGAAATGATGACCTGTGCATCCAAATCCTTCAGCTTCCCAGAGCCTCAAAAGACCTTGTGATGTCCTAAAAGCAACATTTTGCAGTGTCATTTGCTCCCACATGAATCAAAAGGAAGGGATAACGGGCAGTGGGCTTGACAAGGCTCTCTGTGACATCACAGATTTTTGCCTCAGGGAGACAGCACACCTCTTGAGACATCTTGTCAGGTCTGCAGATCACTGTTCCCCTCAGCCAGGAGTCCCCTACCACCACCATAGATCTTCTTTGGGGTTGTGCAGGGGCCATTTCATGGACTGAAGCCTCTGTCACTTGCACATTTTCAAATGTCTGACTCTTTTGCTCATGTTCCTGTTCCTTATTCTCACTGACAAGGGAGAGAACTTCAAATAGATTACGTAGCTTTAAACTCACAGAATGCTTCCTGGTCCCTCTACTTTTATGTGTAAGGTTCCTCCAATTGCCCACCTCCTCTGTTTGAGAACTGTTTTCCTCCTCTGGGAACTCTCCAGTGTTTTCTCTCCAGTACCGTCTCCTCCATTCTGCCCAAAAAATCCTCATTCTTCTTAATGGGCTGAAGAGCAGATACTTGTGCCTTAAGCTGCAGGACCTTCTCTTCCAAGAGAGCAAAAAACTTGCACTTGGTGCAGATGTAGCTATTCACATCCTCCAGTAAAAAAGCAAACATATCACAGCTGTTGTAAGTTACTGCAACAACTCCCTGAGTATCCATTTTTAGTATTCTTAAATAGTACACAAACAGAACTGTGGGTCTCCCTTTCAAAAAGTTCACCTCTAAACTCCCCCACAAAATCAGTCTTAGCCTTGCCTGTTTAGCCAAGCCCCTTTTCACCTAGCCCTGGGAACTGAGACCTAGTGTCTGAACCTCTACCCTAATCAAGTCACTAACTTATCTCCTACTCTCCCCTGAAAGATTGTTTCTTAATGATAAAACTGTCCCGCTGCCTCTCAGAGATTGTTAAAAAGATCTGGATGGCAGTTACATAGACCTGGTGGCACATCAGAAGCCCCACTTCTCAGAAACCTGAGGCAAACACAAAAACAAAGAACCCCCCCCCACACACACACACAAACAAAAGCTCTCCCAAATTCTAAAAAAACTCACAAAGGCCCTTTCTGCACAGGCCATTTAGAGTGGCCCAGGGACGGCAAAAACGCCGTCCCTGGGCAGCCGTTCGCACAGGCTTTCACCTCCTGCAGGTGAGCTCCCAAAGGCACCTGGTGGGCCACTGCGAGTAGCAGAGAGCTGGACTAGATGGACTCTGGTCTGATCCAGCTAGCTTGTTCTTATGTTCTTATGGTTGTTAAAAAACACAGTTAAATATTTAGTTTTAAGGATAACACACACACACACCCCCGATCACTTTTTTTCTCTCTGTTCAGCTGCCGTCTGTTGCCTTTCAGAGATTACAGGTCTTGCTGCTGCCTCTCAGAAATTGATGAAAAGATCTGCATGATGGTTAAATAGAGCTGGCAACTCACCAGAAGCCCCACCTCTCAAAGCCCCACCTCTCAGAATCCTGAGGCAAGCGCTGTTCTCCTGTTCTTTGCACTGGGATCCAGATGCCTTCTCTCTCCCTGTTTTCCCTCAGAACTCTGGTTCTTCAGGATCCCCCCCCCCCAAAAAAAGCTCTCTCCCTGGGACACCCCCACCCCAGTTCCAAATAAATGCCAAACGCCATAGGGTTACACTTGTTTACATTCAACATTTATATAAAAATGTTTTTCTCCTAATGAATAAGGCACTAATTACATTCAGTCATTATGACAGAGATACATAGTTTGGAAGGATGGGGGTTTGAAACAAATCCTGTCTCCTTGTTTTGTGCCTCAGGCAGTCGTGGCTGCTAGAAAAGGGAGAGTTTGCCAGAAGCACCAGGAGGCACTGAACCTCTTTTGCAAGGATGACGAAGCCCTCATCTGTCTGGTCTGCGTCCAATCCAAGAAGCACAAAGATCACAAGACTGTTCCTCTTGAGGAGGCCTCCCAAGAGTACAAGGTAGGAAATCAGCAGGGAATGAGCCATGGATCCTTCCCTTCTCCTCTGTCTTGTCATGGGGAAACTGGCTCCAGTTTCTGTTCCAGCATTTTTTCCAAGAGGGTTTGGGAAAGTGTGGAATGAAAAGTACTCATTTTTTCACCATGCCCAATCCAGTGCCTCCTGTCTTGCATTCTGAACCAACACCCAATAGCCTTTCCCTGTTTTTTTTAATTGTCACTGCTGGTATATTGCTAGAGAATATAGTGAAATACTGAGTGAGAATGATGTTTTTAAAAAAATGCAAAGCCCCCTCCTGTGGTAGACTTGTGGCGTTCTGGTGGACAGCAGGGTGAAACACCGAGCCAATCTCCATGCCACAGCAGAATTGGCACTGTGAATATTTCTCTATTCTTAATGGCCATCAGAGGAAAATGGGGCCCCTGTGCTCAGCGTTTGTGAAATCCATTACAGATGTAGGGCAGTAACATCTGGTTTGGCCCTTAATGACAGTTAGCTTCTTGCATGTTTTATAATAACTTCTTAAAAAGGAACCAGTCTCAGTTTTGGTTCTTTCTTCTCCCAGGATCTGTTCTGCAAGCATTTGGAGATTCTGAAGAAGGAAAGAGAAAGAATATTGGGGTGTAATGCAGACGTAATGACAGAAAGCCAAGCCCTGCTCGTAAGTGTCAATGTAGCTGGGAAGTCAACAGATTCTAAAGCTACTTGTTTTTTTTTTGTGGGGGGCAGATGGCATAAAATAGTAGAAAAGTCAACCTGTGAGGCATCACCTCCCTGTTTGGAATTTCTGTGCACAGACAGTCAATATTCAAGCAGATTAGGCCCTCAAAGGCAGACCTGACATTGCAATTCTAAGCAGAGTTACGCCCAAGCACTAGGGCTACTGATTCTGCAGAACTGGACACTCTGGGTGTCCCTGGTATCCTAGATGGTTCCCAAGTGCTGCCTAGTGGGTGGGCTGCCCCTGCTTTTTTATCCAGATGTAGACCCCTCTCCCTTTTTGTTTTTGGGTGATTTTGTTTGGGGCACAATCAGTTGACTTTCCAAGGTGCTCTCTGTTCCAGAATGAACCCTGAGCAGGTGAACTTGTTGATTCCCCATTTGTATACTTGCACCATCCCCCAAGAAACGGAATTGCTTCTGATTCATGGAGACTCTATGTGCTGGCTGGGTGGGGCTGGTGTGCTGCCACAGCAACATGCAGTACTGAGGAGGCTCAGGGTGGGGCTGCTGACAGTTCAACAAAGAGTAAAGTCCAAAGAGAAGTCAATCAGGCCAGGAGTCAATTGCAAGGAAAGCATACAGCAACCAGGAAAATCCAGGAATCAAGGTCAGAGCCAGTCCGTGGTCAGTCAGGTCTGGAGCCAGCAGTGGTGTGCGGGCAAGGTCAGGTAGAATCCACTTTGCAGCCACAATTGCAGTTCCTGCCCAAGGCTTTTTATTCATCAGAGTTGTTTGCCTGGGACTGCTTCTTCAAAGGCTCTGGATAATGCCTAGGCTGTAGCCTTGCTGAGCAGTGTCTCTCCTTTAAAGCCAGTCTCAATCTCCGACTGCACCTCAGGCTTGCATCTGGAGACTCAGAGCTGCTAGCATGGTCTTTAGCCTTGCTGATTAGTTCTGAGCCAGGAGCCTGTGTGGGTTCAGCTGGCTTCTCTCTGCAAGGCTCCATTAACCCTTTCTCAGGCAAGCTGTCAGCTGCAGCAGGGGCTTCTTCAGAGAAGCTGTCAGTTGCAGCAGGTGGGGCCATAACATTATCCTCCCTCAGGGCTCCCCCAGTGGGGGAGGTTTTTGTCGATACCATCTGTGGAAGTGCCAGAGAAGCACAGGAGCATGGACCTGATGAACCAGTTCCCAGGAGTGATCTTCAGGACCATATCCCTTCCAGTCAACAAGATATTGCAATACTCCTCGATGAAGGCGTGAGTCTGTTAGCGCAGCAATATAAACGCACTGGAAGCTCTCCCGCCGGCTTGCCCAGGAGAAAAAAATCAAACAGCATAACTTGCTCTTTTCCAAAGAAAGGCTTTATCTTTAGTGCAGAATATTTAACGTGCAGTTCAGTTTCACTTTGGTCTCCACTCTCCGGTTGTCCAGCTGCCAGCAATCACACACTCCCATTCAAACTAAACTCCAAGAATGCCACACCACACTCACTTTGTTGGACAGTTATATAGAGTCACTATCCAATCAGCTTGTGGGAGAAATTGCTGACTAGCACTTTTTCCTTTGACAGCTGCTGATCTGAATATGTCAGTGCCTATTTCATTTAGCTCAACAGAGTCAAGGATCTGAGCTACTTCAAATTCCTCCTGGCTGTCCACTAACACAGGCAGTGATGGTGGTCCCCGACGGAGGGAGTCATGAGCCAGTACCAGCAGCGATTTGTGGAAGACAGGGTGGATGTGTAGAGATGGAGATAGCTTGAACTGAAATGCGACTGTTGATCTGGCTAGTGATCATGTAGGGCCCAATAAAGCAATATGTGAGTTTGCGTGATGGTCGTGACATGGGTAAGAACCGGGTAGACAGCCAGACCCAGTTACCTGGAGCCAAATAACTACCTGGCTGTCAGTGGAGGTCCCCCTGAGCCTTATATGTGGCTTTGGCATGGTCGAGGTGTTCCCTAAGCAGGGCCTGTTGGGCTTCCATCTCCTGGAAGAAGTAATCGGCTGCAGGTATGGACATGGGTGTTGGCGGAGATTGCCAGAACCTAGAGTGCTACCTGTAATTAGCAAAGAACGGAGAGCACCCTGTGGAGGAGTGTTCTGAGTTGTTATTTACAAACTCCGCAAGAGGCAGCAGACCCGCTCAATTGCATAGCAGCAGAGATATTGTTCCAGAATGGCGTTCACTCTTTCCTTTTGCCCATCAGTTTGCAGGTGGTGAGCAGATGATAAGTGTAGCTGGGTCCCGAGGTGCTTGTGAAGTGCTCTCCAGAACTGGGAAGTAAACTGTACTCCTCTATCAGAAATCAGGTGCTCAGGAATCCCATGTAGCCGGAATATATGGGCAAGGTATAGTTGGGATGTTTCCTGAGCACTGGGAAGCTCAGCACATGGAAGGAAATTTTAGAGAAGGAGTCCACTACAACCCATGAAGTCCTAGCTTTTGGGGAGGTCAGTGATGAAGTCTAATGACACTGTATGCCAAAGCTGGTGGCAAGGGCTGGAGCAGCCCTGGTGGTTTTCAAGTTGGGTGTTTGGCCCAATGACATGTGGTACATTGTTGGATGTGCTGGAGCACATCCTCCTGAATAAAGGGCCAGTTGAAGGCCTGGGTGATCGAGTGAGTTGTCTTGAAGCAACCAAAGTGTCCTGTTGCGGGTGTTTCATGGTGCACTTGAATGATCTCTTCCCATAAAGGGTCAGTGGGCACATACAATCGACCATGAAACCACAACTCATTTTCATGTAGCACAAAATCCCATGGTTTCCCAGGACCCTGTTTCTGGAGTTGCTGGATCTTTGCTACCTTCCAGGGTTCTTCTTGTTGCTGGGACTGGATATGTTCTGTCAATGTATGGGCCTCAATGACTCCTGAAAAGACTTCAGGGGCCAGGACTGGGACAGAATGCAGGTCACTTGGCTTGTCACTGCCAATCTCAGGTTTCTGTAACAAGGCGTCTGCCTGTTTATTCTGGGCCTTGGGAACATATTAAATCCAGAAGTCAAATTGGGTAAATCCAGAAGTCAAATCAGGTAAATAACAATCAGGTAAATAACAAGGACCAATGAATCAGTCTTTGGTTCAGGTGGTGAGCTGATCGTAGGTGCTCCAGATTCTTGTGGCCTGTTCGCACAATGACAGGGTGCCGATCCGACCTCACCTCACCCCTGAAGAGGAAGTTTGACGCTGAACAGCCAACCAATGCTTGTATTGTGGGAGTGCAGGTCACTTTCCATGCTCTTGCACTGAGAAACTCCAGGTCCCATTAAACTCCAGGCCCCAGGTGACTGTGAGCATCTTAGCTTGGGGAGATTCACCGCATCCAGAGGCTCCAACTCCTACAACTTCCGACACCTACTCATCTCTGTTTGCCTATTGTTACTAGGAAACTGCGGGCTTCTGGCCCATGCCCTTGTGGACTCTGGGGCCTTCCAGTCATATATAGATACGACCTTTGCACAACACCACCAAAGGACAAAGAACAATGGCCCATAAATGTTGAAGCCATAGAAGGTTGGCTCATCAAATCAGGTCCAGTGTCCCAAGAGACAGTCCCCATTATACTCCATGTCCAGCAGTGAAAGGAGTGGATGTCTTTGGATGTCACCCATATGCCCCACTTCCCCTGGTTCTTGGCATGGGCTGGTTGTACTAGAACAACCCTCAGATAGACTGGCAGTAGCAGGAGCTCAAGTTTGGTCAAGACCCCAAATCCATAATCCTGAGTTTCTGCATTCCAGAGGAAGGATCCCAGCTGCCACCGGACTGCTTGGAATACCGGGACACCTTTGAGGAACAGGGAGCAGACCAGTTACTACCAAACTGACCATTTGCCTATGGAATAGATCTGAAACCCAGAGCATTCTACCAGATTGTGGTCAGGGCTGAAAAAGTCCTGGCCCAGATAGAGATCAGCTAGAACAGCCAACCTAAGGCCAGGGACTTTCAGCAGATGTCCATTTGCTGAAACCAGTGATCTCCAGGCCACATACCAGTACAGGTGGTCCCATAGGTATGCAGAACCCAGACCATTTAGATCCTTATATGTCAGCACTAAGACCTTGAACTTGATTCAGTACTCCACCTGGAGCCAGTGCAGCTGGTGGAGCACTGGTTGAATATGGGACTGCCAGGAGGTCCCTGTGAGGTCTCTCGCTGTCATACTCTGGACCATCTGGAGTTTTCAGAGAAGGCCCAATGGTAGCCCTGCATAAATTGAGGAGCAGTAGTCCAGTGTAGAAATAACCATTACATGGATCACTATGGCCAGGTCAGGCTGGGACAGATAGGGGGCCAACTGCTTCACCATGCAAGTAGTGTGTACCACCTGGGCCTCCATCACCAAAAGAGGAGTCCAGGAGCACAGCTAAGCTCTTGATAGTCAATGCAGCAATCAACTGCACACCATTAAGAGCTGACAGTTTGCACACTCCATCCAATCCTTCCCGTCCCAGCCATGTAAACTCCATCTTAGTTGGATTTAACTGCTATTGACTCTTTTTTAATCCACCAGAGCTCTCACCAGAGCTCCAAAACAATTGGCCAGAGCATCTGGGGCAGTAACTGGTCGAACATTCATCATCAGCTATAACTGGGGGTCATCTGCATATTGATGATAGCCCAATCAGAACCTCCAGATCAACCCAGCAAGAGGGCCCATATAGATATTAAATAAGATTGATGAATTTCCCCTTGTGGAACTCCACATGCTGAGTGGCGGGCAGACGTTCTCTCACCAATTTCTACCTTCTGTCCCTGACCTTGGAGAAACAAGTACAGCCACCACAAGACTGATCCTGTTATCCACCCCACCTATCCTTTGTCTGGGACTGTTGGAGGCCCAAAAAGCCAGAGTGGGGCAGCTTTTTCAGGGTGACAGTTTCACATTCTTTAACCCAGGTCTCTGTCATGCATACTAGGTCCACCTTCTGCACTGCAAATAAGTCCAGCAGAGTTTTGGCATTATTTTTGATGGACCTGGCATTGCACATCAGTGTTGGAGAAGGGTTAATTTCCTTAGCCTCCCTGCTAGCATGACTCAGGCTGGGATGGAGATTGGAAGAGGACTGAGCATGACCATATCTCTGTACTCTCCCTGTATTATATTTCCTCCCATAGTTTCCATGACCCCAGATGACTGGTTTAAATGTTTGAAGAGAGAGACAGATGCCCCCAGATGACTGGTTTAAAGAGAGACACAGGAAAAAACACAGCTGCATTGTTGGGCTTCCAGAGAGAAAATGAAACATGGTACTTGGTGGGGGGGGGGTGAGGGGGGGAGATGATAGGCGGGGCTAGTTCTCACATGACCAAGACATAGCAAATCATGTTTTGCACGAAGAGCCACTGCTGAGACCTAACTCTTTGGGTTAGGTCAGTGTGATGCCCACCCTCTTTAGGCTCGCCCTCCTGCCAGTGTTCCTTCCCTTCAGTTCCTTCCTGGGCATTGACAGACCTATCCTGGCTCCTAGTGGATGGGGAGCAGGGGGCAATTAAGCATTTGAACCACAGGGTGGTGGAAGTGGGGCACCTGCCCTACTGCTGGCCCTCCTCACCAGCCTTCTGCACATCCCCTTCCTCCCCTTGCTGGCTATGTCCTCCTCTACATGCCCTCTCTTTGCCTCTTTCCCTCCACTCTCCTTCCTCCACTGTTCCTTTCAGTCCTTGCTCTGCACCACTCTCCTTCCTACTCTCACTACCACCTCTCATTTCCTCCTTTCTCCAATGCCTCCTACCCACACTTCCCACCTCCTCCTTCCTCCACTCTTTATCTCTTTCCCGCAGCCCTCCCAACCAATTGAGCCACCCACCCCTCCTAGCTCCTTGGGCCCACCCCCTTCCCTCTCATTAGCTGGCTGCCTGTCCCTGCAGCCCCCCCACCATCTGGCAGCGGGGCATGCCTGGCCTGGGCACCTCCACCAGCCTGGATGCATTCCAAGGGGCATGTCAGTGGCAGCTGCTGCTGTGCTGGTTTTGTTGTGGCCGCAGGCTCCCCCAGGGTCACTTGGGACCCGGCCTGGTTGCAGCCATGCCTGCTGCCCTGGCCTCTACTTCAGCCGCAACACCAGGGCCCAGGGGTGAGTATAGCCAGCCCCTCCTTCACCAGTGCTCATCCTCAAGCCGTCCAGGTTTGTTTCTGACATTTGGGGCTGGGCTTGTGCTTGACGGGTGGGTCGCCCGCTCTGGCCTGGACAATCAGTCTACCAATTACAAATCCATGTAACAGCATTGTCCAGTCCATGTTTTACTACCCTTTTTGCAAGAATATCTGTGAGGACCTTGTCAAAGACTTTACTGAAATCAAAGTATGCCACATCCGCAGCATTCTCTTCATCTACCAAACTTGTCACTCTGTCAAAAAAAGGATAAGATTATTCTAGCATGTCTTGTGTTCAAGAAACCCATGTTGACTTTTAGGGATCACTGCGTACCCTTTTAAGTGCTTGCAGACTTTTTAATGACCTGTTCTAGAATGTCTCCTGGTACTAATGTCAGGCTGACTGAGCACTAATTGTTTAGGATTCTTTTTTTCCCTTTCTGAAGGTGGGGTAACGATCGCCCTCCTCCAGTCCCTGGGACTTCTCCTATTTTCCAGGAATTCTCAAAGATTATTGAAAGTGATTCTGAGATTATTTCTACCAGTTCTTTCAATCTCCTGTGACATAGTTCTTCAGGCCCTGGAGACTTGAATTTAGAGTAGGCAGATATTCCAGAACTATCTCTTTATCTATTCTGTGTTGGATTTCTCCTACCACATCATCTGTTCCATCTTCCCTTGGTTGAGCACTATTTTCCTTTTGAGAGAAGGCCAAGAGAAAGAAGGCATTGTACAGTTTTGCCTTTTCTCTGTTCAATTAGCATTTTGCCATCCTCTCCACAAAGTGATCCTACCATTTCTTTTTGTTACAGACATAACCAAAAAAAATCCTTTTAAAAATTGTTTTTAACTTATCTAGTAGGCCTGAACTCCTGATGCACTTTAGCTTTTCTGACTTTCTCCCAACACTTTGTATGTATTCCTTTTTTGTATGTATTCCTTTTTTTTGTGATTTCCCCCTTTTCCGTTTCTTGTACATGTCCCTTTTAAATCTTAGCTTAGGTGAAAGTTCTTTAGATATCCATTCTGGTTTATTCAGATACCTCCCATTTTCCCTCCACACTGGAACTTCTTGGAATTGTGCCTTCAAGATCTCACTTTTAAGAAATTCCCATCCATCATGCACTCTGTACTCCTTCAGTATTCTTAACCATGGGATCTCACCCAGTAGTTCTCTATGTTTACTGAAATTAACTTTTCTTAAAGTCTAGGATGCATGTCTGACTTCCACTGCTAAGACAAGCTGTGCTTGTTATGTTGACCCAATTCCTTTCTCTTTCTATTTCAGAAGCAAACGACAGGAGAGAAGCTAGAGATTGTAGCAAAGTTCAGGAAACTACACTCACTTCTGGAGGAACAAGAGAAACTTCTGCTGACTCAGATAGAAGAAGTTGAGAAGCAGGTAGCAAAAAACAGGGACCAGAACTTGGCTGAACTCTCTGAGGCACTCTCCTCTGTGGACAGCCTCATCCAGGAGATGCAGGAGACATGTCAGCAGCCAGCCAGTGATCTTCTGCAGGTAAGAGTGTTGTGTAAGGTGACCATTAGTCCCGCTTTTCGCGGGACCCTCCCGATTTTAAAGAACTTGTCCCGCGTCCCGCGGCGATTTTAAAAAGTCCCGATTTTTGCCAGTTGGAAGGGCATGTGAATGAGGGAGCCATGAGATTTTTTTTGCCTCGTTACGCCCCTCCTCCTCAGCAGCAGTGCGGTTGCGTGCTGGCCTGGCGCGTAAGCAAAGCCTCCTACCAAACGGACTACAGATGCTGCGGCGGCGGCGGCCTCTTCCCTGTGAAAC
The DNA here is from genome assembly GCF_021028975.2 of Sphaerodactylus townsendi. NCBI lineage: Eukaryota > Metazoa > Chordata > Lepidosauria > Squamata > Sphaerodactylidae > Sphaerodactylus > Sphaerodactylus townsendi. The sequence continues at coordinate 10,300,479 of NC_059427.1, forward strand.
AGTGGGAACTAACTGGCGCGTGCAGGTGAAACACGGCCGGCCGGGGCGAAGAGGCGAAGCCGACTGCAGCTGCGTGTGTCTCGCAGGCAGGCAGGCAGGCAGTTGCGGGGGGAAGGAGGAACTTCGGGTGCGGGTGGAAGTCACCGGGTGGCTCCAGTGGCGGTGGCGTGACCGCGACCAACCGGCAACCCTGCAAGCCCTGCTGCGGAATCTGACTGGCTGGCAAGCAAGGTAAACCGAGCTCCGGTCTGGTTGCCCCCATTCTTTCAGAGGGGGGGGGGGGAACAGCAAAAATGTGGGAACTGGGAAGGGCTAGGGTAACTTTCTTTTCTTCCAGTCTTGCAATGCGTGGAAATCTTCAAAAAACAACAACCCTGCTCATTGGTTTGTTCGGCAGGTGCAGGGGAGAGAGAGGAGGAACTCCTGGGTATGCGGCTATGGTCACCGGGCTGCTTGGGATCACTTTTCTCTCCAGCCTTGCAGATCTTGCACGCGCGTGGAAATTTCTATCCCCCCCAGCTCATTGGTTTGTTCCTCCCCCTCAATCGGAGGCCACAGGGCTTTTAAAACGAAGGTCTTGGGAGGGGGCCATCTCCTAGAGAGGGAGGAAGGGAGCCGGGCAGGTTATGTTGGGTTTGGGGCATTGAGAGTGCAATGCCCTCGATCGGGGTGGGGAGGGGGCAGATGGCGGCAGGTGGGTGCAAGCTGGGCGCAGAACCAGCAGATTTCCAACAAGGAGGGGGAGGAAGAGTAAATGGGGGGGGGACGATTTGGAACTTGCTATTTCATTATTTCATTTAATGCATCTATACCCCTAATTTCCATGGGATCCCAAGATAGCTGATGTCATTCTCTTCAATGTTACATCTCACAACAATCCAGCTGGGCAGGTTAAGGTGTACTGTAACAGTGTTGACCCACCCAAGCCAGCTTCTGTGGCACAAGTGGGGACTCTAACCTGGTTCTCCCTGATGCTAAATCCAGCATTATTAACCACCACACCACACTCTTGGGGTTTCATTGGGATGTTGTAGTTTATTACTTTAAGCCACCTTAAACCAAGAGCCAAAATATTTATGTTCTTTTAATAAAAATAGATTGTGGAGGAAATTAGAATCTTTTATTTTTTTTTCCAGCCTGCATCAGCCAAGTAAGTCCTGCATGTTCACTTGGGAGTGTAGGGTAGGTCAAAAGAACTGGTAAGAAATTATCTTAGGTTGTTTTGGAAAAGGGAAATTTCTGTTGTGGCTGACAAATATGTTCTGGGGTGGGGAAGAGGAGAGGCAGACAGTCATGTTCTCATACACTGCTTCTTGGTGGGCTCCTGTAAAGGAGGGACTAGTTCTTGCAATGCATATTTGATATGTGTTTGAATGGGATTCTTACATTGCAGCTTGTATGGATCATCACAAATACAACCTTGAGCATCATTTTTGGTGGGGGAGGGAGCCTCAGATTGAATTGGTTTGGACTGTTAGTGGATGACACAAACACAAAACTTTTCCTTTGTTTTTTTAAAACTGTCTGGCAAAAGTTGAAGCGTGAATATTGATTTTTTTTTAAATTGATTTAATTTTTTTTTATTAAATCAGATTTTAAAAATGAAATGCTTTTTAATGGAAACATCTACCTATAGATAATTTGAATAGTTTTCTGTTCAAGAGACATTATAGTCTGATGGTTATTTATCATGAAATAAGGATTAGTTTTTATTTTATGTAGAATGAGACTGTATATCTCATGCAATGCTTAAAAATTGTGTAGATGAATTCCATTAACCCATTCACAATGTTATGCTCTTCCAGAGATTTCTGTAACATTATTTTTGGGCAAAGCTCTTTTTCCATGCAGAAGATATTATTACAGACAGTTCTCAAAACTGTGAATTTGTGGCTCACAGAGATAACATGCCTCTTCTTCACTGGAAAAATATTATACAGCATTGAGTTGGAGAAAAAGACCCTAATCCCATTGTTCTGCTCGAAGAACAATTCTGGGATCCACACACTGCCTTTCTCTCCCAAAGTGGGCTCCACATGCATACACAAACCCCTTCCCTTCTTACCCTTCCCCATAACAGACATGTTGTACGGTCTGTGGGACTGAGAGAGACTGGCTCAGGGTTGGGTCACCCAGCAGGAAATGTAGGAGTGGAGAAACAAATTTGGTTCACCAGATAAGAGTCTGTTACCTCATGGAGGAGTAAGGAATCTAACCTGCTTCTTGCACTTGCTCTTAACCACTACACCATGCTGGTTTCATGTAAATCTGTGTACACAGAATCTACCCTGCCCCTCTTAGTAAACAGAATCTTACCCCTTACATCCTAAGTGTTACGTTTAAAGTAGTTCATTTAATAGAAGACTGTTTGGAGTGGAAATAGATGTGCACAAGAAGCTAAGGTTCTTCCGGGCATTAACACGCAGGGTCAATAATATGCGTTTTCAAACCACTTTCACAACTGTTTGCAAGTGGATTTCGCTATTCCGCACAGCTTCCAAAGAGCACTGAAAGCAGCTTGAAAGTGCATTATTCTGCACACAAAAGGAATGAGCCTAAGTGTGAGGAGATGGGGGAAGGCAGTAAAAATGTCCGTGAAACCTTTTGGACAGAATAAGGCAAAGGTTTTGGGATATTTATTTGTGTAGCCAGAGATCTGGCTATATTATTCTATCTCTGGAAGAGCAAAAAAATCTGTAACCAATATTCATTTTGACCCCTAACCTTAACAATCACAAAAAAATATTACAATGTTGGTCAGGGAGTTGATGACAAAGCTCTGCTGTAAATGGGGAGGGGACTGCACTGCAGGGTTATGTACCGGCAGTGCATCCAAGAAATGGCAGAGTGTCAACAGTGACACCACAATTGAAGTAATCTTACCATTCCATTCCATTCCAAATCACAAAAAAGGAACACAAGCCATGTAGTCTAAGAAAGAATAGGAAGAGGCCTATTAGGAATGACACCGGAATGCCATCGTTTGGTCAAGAGTGTATTGATATTTCCCAAGATCTGGTAAAAAAACTGTGGCTATGCCATAGCATTCCACCGCCAGCCAGATCTAATCTTTAGAGATGTTAAAAAAGTCTCCACTTATCATGCATCACACTTCTTGATGCATGATCACACACTTGAGCATATAAGCTACCCTGCTCTGCCTTTCAATGCACCATGTGCTAGCAAGCCACCCACACTAAAATAAATCCATTTCTTTTTGAGTTACATTGCAAACCAGCCTCTCTTTCTGACAAGTCTGCCATCTGAACAACACGGCTGAGATGAGTCATGTCAGGGGTCTTGGAACACATTTATACTGCTAATCTATTAGTACAGAGACACACCTTTAAAACTTTTTCCAAGTGCTGGGTCACTCTGTGTGGTTCTAAGATTCACAGTGTAATCCAAAACGGAGTGCTGACTCCAGTCTGGAGCAGCAGGAGAGCAGTGTTTAAGAGCAGGCACGCTTCAATTTTGGAGAGAAATAGCTCTGATTTCCTGCTCTGCCACTTGAGCTGTGGAGGCTTATCTGGGGGAACTAGATTAGTCTGTGCACTCCAAGACATGCCAGCTGGGTGACCTTGAGCTAGTTACAGTGCCTCTGAGCTCTCTCAGCCCCACCCATCTCACAAGGAGTTAGGTGTGGGGGGTGACAGGAGATTGTAAACCCTTTGAGTCTCTTTACAGGGAGAGAAAGGGGGGATATAAATCCAAACTCTTCTTCTTCTTTTAACCCCAATTGACTTCAATGGCTTTAGACTGGAGCACCTCTGTTTTGGATTAAAAAAAAAAAAAAAAATCTGTTAGTGGTAATCTTCAGTAGGGTTCAGAGGAATTCTGTGTGATCTGTGGACTTCAGTGGAGTTCTGAAATGAGGATATCTGTTATGGTCTTGCATTTGACAAAGGCTGCACTAGGGTATGGAAATGTTCAAACTTCCAAGGGGAATTTTAGTGCCCAATAAGTTGTTTAATCTGTGATTCAACATATAGACCAAATTTTTAATCAAGAACCACCACCACCACCTCCTCCGGTCAATGGTGTCCCTCTTTACCAATGTTAAAATCTGGTCACTTTAGTGTTGTGGGAACAAGCAGGCTCCCTGTTGGGAAAAGCTGCCTCCAAGGGTCATCAGAGGTGGAGCTCCTGGGGGCAGGGGGTGCACGTTGCACTGGGCGCGTGCCTGGGGGTGGGGCGGAAAATCTCCCCCCATGGCACCCCCACACACACTTACAGTGAAACAGTGCAGGCTGGAGAAGTGGCCTGTTCCCTTCAGGCTGAAAATGGCCTGGTGGGAACTTCACTTCCCAGGAGACTTTGTGAATTCCATGGTCTCAAGGGAAGTTTAGTTCTCACCAGGCCGATTTCAGCCTGAAGGGAACAGGCGATGCCTCCAGGGATGAAGGCCAAGAGGCATGTCCCCTAGCCTCTGTAGAGTGAAAGCAGTCGAGAGGAGGTAAGAGGAAAAAAGTGGGAAAAAAGCGGTACGGGGAGAACACTGCCATCCACCTGGTGCCGTTTGCTCAGCAGCGGGTGAAAGGTGGCATTTTCCAAAAGAAAATGCCGGTGTGAGAGGTATTCGCCACTGCTGCTGCGCTCCACATATTTCTATTTATAACTCTAAAATGACAAAAAGTAATACTTACAAAAAATGAAAGGTGGGGACCAATATGTTGCTGCAATGCTACTGTGATATATTATTTTCAAGCCTTGGTGATGCCTTCCAGTGGCTAGAAGGAAAATAACAATGACACAGTGCTGATGCAGATAATATTGATGAGAATGCCTCTGCATCCTCAGGCAACCATGAGAGCGACACATCCTAATTTGAGGACAGCCTGTCTTCAACAAGAGGAAAATTTTCTTTATGATAATACCCATTGTTGGGTCATAAAAAACGAATCACCCAACACTGTCTGAAATGGCTCTACTTTGCTCTCATTATCCTTACAAAGATTTTCTCCCTTTCTGTAAAAGTCCACTCCAGGCTTTGAATGGAGCCTGCTAGCTGGACAGAAGAAAAGGCCAGAGTGCAGGGAGTATTTCTTGTGTGGCTTTTAGCAACCCATGAGGTTTCTCTTCTCTGTCTCATCATCATCATCATCATCAATTTTATTGAAAGCCATAGGCCATTACAGTATTACAATATTGTTACATTACAACTTCTGAGCCAACTTGTTATTCCAACAGGTAAGAAAAAAGAGAAAAAAAATTCACTAAAAATCCATCATTGAACACTAAATCTTTCACTTTCCCCCCTACAATATGTCTGAATTGTATTCCCACCTAACTTAAACCAGTTTAGGTTTGATCATTTGCTTTATTACATTGTTGGAGCGAATTCCTTGTAGCTGCTACATGACGAAGGGCCAACCCCATAGGATACATAGGGATCCAAATCTACAAGGAGAAGGTATAATTTGTCTGAGCCATAATATACCTGGGATAGGGATATAAAACTATTCAAAAAATCCTAGCCCTAGGCTCATGCGTACAGGTGTGTCTAGAACATAAATTTGAGGTAAATCCTCTACTTCCTGTTTGCAGATACAAATTCGTTGTTCAGCTGGTATTTTGGCATATCTGCCTTCTAAATAATTTGTTGGCATTGTTTGAAATCGCAATGCTGTCATAGCGTTCCTTATCTTAAACTGAGTAATGCCAGCAAGATAGGGGGCTCTGTGATGATCCTTTTTAAGGTGACTATACCAGGGAGCAAACTTGGAATGTAAAATTATATCTCTGTCCATACAGTTATCCCCTTTGAATATCCAGTCCCGAAGGTCGTGATTTAAAATTGGTGAAGTCTTCTCTGTCTCACTTTCTCTCTCTCTCTCTGCCTTTAGGATGCCAGGAGCATCTTGAAGAGGTAAGTGGATCTTTGTCATTAACCTTCTTTGAACTGGAAGGGGTCTAAGGAGCCGCTGGGAAGAGGAAACAAACTATCAGGAAGCCAGGAAATGTGCGTTTAAAGTCTCAGGTGAATTTAGAGGAAGAGGAATGGTAATGTGACATTATTTGGCTCAAAATATTCCACATCTCTTGAAAGGGGCAAATTATGAAAAGGAATAGCAGCAATGTCATGTAACCTGTTCGCTTCCACTGTCCATCAGCCCTCTCCTGAGAACATAAGCAGAGCCTGCTGAATGACACCAGTGGTCCACTGAGACCAGCATCCTGTTTCAGAGAGTGGTCAGCAACTTCCCCTGGCAGGCAACAAACATGGCATAAAGGCCAAGTCAGAGATGCTGGCTCCTAGCAGTGCTCCTCAGAGATTGGCTGCCTCTGGCTATGGAGGCTCCCTTCAGCCACCAATTCTTGTAGACACTGATGGACCTCTGTTTCAGGAAACTGTCTAATCCCGTTTTTAAGTTATCAGTGTTTGTGACCATCAGTACTTCACCCAGCAATGAATTCAATAGAGTAATTACTGACTGAGTAGTGAGATATGCCCTTTCATCTGTCTGAAACCTATTTCTCAACAGTTTCACAGGGTTCCCCTGAATTCTGATATTATGGGAGAAGGAAAAAAAAGTTGTAGCTGATTTTACCTGCCTCCATTTTATCCTCACAACAAATCTCTTCAGAAAAAAAGAGGCTGGTCTAAAGTCACCCAGTGAATCAAATAGCAGGATGTGGGACTGAACCTGAGTCCTTCTCTAGTCCAGAATTCTAACCACAACAGTTTTCCTGTGGAGCAGCAAAAATGGGGAAATAACTCCCCCCCCCCTCGCAGTGCAATTTCAGCATAGAAAAATAGCTAATGGGGGAGGCCAGACCTCTTCCTTTACCCATGGTAGTATTATGGCTGGGGTTCTTCCTCCCCCCGTGGAAGCATTGTGAGTCCAGATGGGCTTGGTTTTCTTTTTTTGTAGATGTTCCCCACAACTGCTGTGTGGTTTTGGGTTCTCAGGAGCTACACTGAGGTGAATGTTTCTATCCAAAGGGCCTCCCATTTTGCTCTTCTCTCAGACTCAGCCTGTCTCTCTAGGCTTTCTGCACATTCCTTCTTCTTTTTCTCTGATCCCCTGGGGTGGGGGGCATTATGAATTGGATGGATACTTTACCATAATTTTTCCTCAAGGTATGAAGAAAAGGAGGCATTTGAGATTCCAATTACTTTTCCTCTTGCATTGAAGAGTTGTATCTTGGATTGTTCCGATCGAAATATCTTTTTAAAAGGCATTATGGAGGAAATCAAAGGTAATGAAGAAATGCTGCAGGGATTTCAAACTGGATGTTACATTGGGCCAGATATGTTTTAGTATACCTTAGGCTGCTTATATCTTTAGCCGACCCAGGAAAGTGAGAAATTTATATAAAGGTTATGAAGGCCATTTTCATCTCATAAAGTTTTCTTTTCAGACTTATCCCAGAGCTTTAGCTTAGAATTGCATAACTGGGATTTTCTCAAACTTATTCTACATTGCTGATCTTGGCTGATTTCTGTGACTGTGCGCTGCCAAACTGTGAGGCAGATAATAGAATAAACAATGAAAATGAAACAGGAGGGGAGATACCTTTAGGGTACCTCATTTTCATCCTGGAGAGAAGTGACTAGTGGGATACCACAGGGTTCCGTCCTGGGCCCAGTGCTGTTAAATATTTTTATCAATGACTTGGATAATGAAATTGAGGGCATATTAATCAAATTTGCTGATGATACCAAACTAGGAGGTGTAGCTAATACCCTGAAGGACAGGGGCAGGATTCAAAATGATCTGGACAGGTTAGAGAGGTGGGTCAAAACTAACATGAATTTCAACAGAGATAAATGTAAGATTCTTCATTTAGGCAGAAAAATTGAGATGCATAGATATAGGATGGGTGACACCTGGCTTGACAACAGTACATGTGAAAGGGATCTGGGAGTCTTAGTAGACCACAAACTGAACACGAGTCAGCAGTGTGACATGGCAGCCAAGAAAGCCAATGCAATCTAGTTTCTAGATCGAGATAAATAATTGTACCACTCTATATTGGTCAGACCTCACCTAGAGTACTATGTTCAGTTCTTGGCATCAGAGTTTAAGAAGGATATTGACAAACTGGAACATGTCCAGAGGAAGGCAACCAAAATGGTAAAAGGTCTGGAATCCATGCCCTATGAAGAGAGGCTTAGGAAACTGGGGATGTTCAGTCTGGAGAAGTGAAGGTTAAGGTGGGACCAGATAGCTATCAGGAGCAGCAGTGGCGTAGTGGCTAAGAGCAGGTGCACTCTGAACTGGAGGAACCGGGTTTGATTCTCAGCTCTGCCGCTTGAGTTGTGGAGGCTTATCTGGGGAATTCAGATTAGCCTGTGTACTCCCACACACGCCAGCTGGGTGACCTTGGGCTAGTCACAGCTTCTCGGAGCTCTCTCAGCCCCACCCTCCTCAGAGGGTTTTTCTTGTGAGGGGGGAAGGGCAAGGAGGTTGTAAGCCCCTTTGAGTCTCCTATAGGAGAGAAAGGGGGGATATAAATCCAAACTATTCTCTTCTTTTTTAAATATTTGAAGAGATGCCATGTCGAAAAGGGAGCAAGCTTGTTTTCTGCTGTCTCAGAGACAAGGACATGGAGCAATGGACTCAAGGTGCAGGAAAAGAGATTACACCTAAACATTAAAAAGAACTTTCTGGCTGTCAGGGCTGTTCAATAGCAGAATTCACTACCTCAGAGAGTGGTGGAGTCTCCTTCTTTGGAGGTTTTTAAACAGAGACTGGCTGAACGTTTGTCAGGAGTGCTTTGGTGGTGTGTTCCTGCATTGCAGGGGGTTGGACTTGATGACCCTTGTGGTCTCTTCCAACTCTATGATTCATTTCATGAAGACAACCTGATCCATGTAAGAGAAAAAACCATTCTCATTTCAGTGTGTCTATGACCAGATTGGACCTATCAACACCGACCGTTTTGACTGAGTATTTTTATTGACTAATAGTGCTTTCTGAACTGATAGTGCTTTCTGAAGTAGATTTACCCCTTTCTAAGCCCATTGAAAGTTCAGAAGGATGTTTCCCTGCTTAGGATGACACTGTGGAGTTTCTGTTTGAAGAGATCCTAAGTTTAGCTGGAGTGGACCTTTGGGCCTCAGTCCTGGAAGAAATGTGAATATTTCCACATTTATTAAATTTGGGATTCCCCCCCCCCCCTAGCAGAAGTAGGTTCTACTTAACCTTTCATCCAAAATTCAGAAGATTCAGATTCACATAATTCATAAGTACGCATATGCCATCAAGTCACAACCAATTTAGGGTAACCCCAAGAAAAGGTTTTTAAGTCAAGGGAGAAGTAGAGATTTCCTTGCCATTGCCTTAGTCTGCAGAATCTTCTGCAGAACTAACCCATACAAGCACCAACCCTGCTTAGCTTTCAAGATTTGATGAGCTGGGGCTATACCAGGGGTCTGCAACCTGCGGCTCTCCAGATGTTCATGGACTACAATTCCCATCAGCCCCTGCCAGCCTGGTCAATTGGCCATGTTGGCAGGGGCTGATGGGATCTGCAGTCCATGAACATCTGGAGAGCCCCCCCCCCCACCCCCCCCCCCCCGCCCCCTCCCCCCCCCCCCCCCCCCCCCCCCCCCGCCCCCCCCCCCCCGCCACCCCCCCCCCCCCCAACGTCCCCCCCCCCCCACCCGCTGGCATCCCCAACCCCATCCCCCCCCCCCCCTACCCCCCCCCCCCCCCACCCACCCTCCCCCCCGCCCCTCCCCCCCCCCACCCCCCCCCCCCCCCCCCCCCCCCCCCCCCCACCCCCCCCCCCCCCCACCCCCCCCCCCCCCCACCCCCCCCCCCCCCCACCCCCCCCCCCCCCCACCCCCCCCCCCCCCCACCCCCCCCCCCCCCCACCCCCCCCCCCCCCCACCCCCCCCCCCCCCCACCCCCCCCCCCCCCCACCCCCCCCCCCCCCCACCCCCCCCCCCCCCCACCCCCCCCCCCCCCCACCCCCCCCCCCCCCCACCCCCCCCCCCCCCCACCCCCCCCCCCCCCCACCCCCCCCCCCCCCCACCCCCCCCCCCCCCCACCCCCCCCCCCCCCCACCCCCCCCCCCCCCCACCCCCCCCCCCCCCCACCCCCCCCCCCCCCCACCCCCCCCCCCCCCCACCCCCCCCCCCCCCCACCCCCCCCCCCCCCCACCCCCCCCCCCCCCCACCCCCCCCCCCCCCCACCCCCCCCCCCCCCCACCCCCCCCCCCCCCCACCCCCCCCCCCCCCCACCCCCCCCCCCCCCCACCCCCCCCCCCCCCCACCCCCCCCCCCCCCCACCCCCCCCCCCCCCCACCCCCCCCCCCCCCCACCCCCCCCCCCCCCCACCCCCCCCCCCCCCCACCCCCCCCCCCCCCCACCCCCCCCCCCCCCCACCCCCCCCCCCCCCCACCCCCCCCCCCCCCCACCCCCCCCCCCCCCCACCCCCCCCCCCCCCCACCCCCCCCCCCCCCCACCCCCCCCCCCCCCCACCCCCCCCCCCCCCCACCCCCCCCCCCCCCCACCCCCCCCCCCCCCCACCCCCCCCCCCCCCCACCCCCCCCCCCCCCCACCCCCCCCCCCCCCCACCCCCCCCCCCCCCCACCCCCCCCCCCCCCCACCCCCCCCCCCCCCCACCCCCCCCCCCCCCCACCCCCCCCCCCCCCCACCCCCCCCCCCCCCCACCCCCCCCCCCCCCCACCCCCCCCCCCCCCCACCCCCCCCCCCCCCCACCCCCCCCCCCCCCCACCCCCCCCCCCCCCCACCCCCCCCCCCCCCCACCCCCCCCCCCCCCCACCCCCCCCCCCCCCCACCCCCCCCCCCCCCCACCCCCCCCCCCCCCCACCCCCCCCCCCCCCCACCCCCCCCCCCCCCCACCCCCCCCCCCCCCCACCCCCCCCCCCCCCCACCCCCCCCCCCCCCCACCCCCCCCCCCCCCCACCCCCCCCCCCCCCCACCCCCCCCCCCCCCCACCCCCCCCCCCCCCCACCCCCCCCCCCCCCCACCCCCCCCCCCCCCCACCCCCCCCCCCCCCCACCCCCCCCCCCCCCCACCCCCCCCCCCCCCCACCCCCCCCCCCCCCCACCCCCCCCCCCCCCCACCCCCCCCCCCCCCCACCCCCCCCCCCCCCCACCCCCCCCCCCCCCCACCCCCCCCCCCCCCCACCCCCCCCCCCCCCCACCCCCCCCCCCCCCCACCCCCCCCCCCCCCCACCCCCCCCCCCCCCCACCCCCCCCCCCCCCCACCCCCCCCCCCCCCCACCCCCCCCCCCCCCCACCCCCCCCCCCCCCCACCCCCCCCCCCCCCCACCCCCCCCCCCCCCCACCCCCCCCCCCCCCCACCCCCCCCCCCCCCCACCCCCCCCCCCCCCCACCCCCCCCCCCCCCCACCCCCCCCCCCCCCCACCCCCCCCCCCCCCCACCCCCCCCCCCCCCCACCCCCCCCCCCCCCCACCCCCCCCCCCCCCCACCCCCCCCCCCCCCCACCCCCCCCCCCCCCCACCCCCCCCCCCCCCCACCCCCCCCCCCCCCCACCCCCCCCCCCCCCCACCCCCCCCCCCCCCCACCCCCCCCCCCCCCCACCCCCCCCCCCCCCCACCCCCCCCCCCCCCCACCCCCCCCCCCCCCCACCCCCCCCCCCCCCCACCCCCCCCCCCCCCCACCCCCCCCCCCCCCCACCCCCCCCCCCCCCCACCCCCCCCCCCCCCCACCCCCCCCCCCCCCCACCCCCCCCCCCCCCCACCCCCCCCCCCCCCCACCCCCCCCCCCCCCCACCCCCCCCCCCCCCCACCCCCCCCCCCCCCCACCCCCCCCCCCCCCCACCCCCCCCCCCCCCCACCCCCCCCCCCCCCCACCCCCCCCCCCCCCCACCCCCCCCCCCCCCCACCCCCCCCCCCCCCCACCCCCCCCCCCCCCCACCCCCCCCCCCCCCCACCCCCCCCCCCCCCCACCCCCCCCCCCCCCCACCCCCCCCCCCCCCCACCCCCCCCCCCCCCCACCCCCCCCCCCCCCCACCCCCCCCCCCCCCCACCCCCCCCCCCCCCCACCCCCCCCCCCCCCCACCCCCCCCCCCCCCCACCCCCCCCCCCCCCCACCCCCCCCCCCCCCCACCCCCCCCCCCCCCCACCCCCCCCCCCCCCCACCCCCCCCCCCCCCCACCCCCCCCCCCCCCCACCCCCCCCCCCCCCCACCCCCCCCCCCCCCCACCCCCCCCCCCCCCCACCCCCCCCCCCCCCCACCCCCCCCCCCCCCCACCCCCCCCCCCCCCCACCCCCCCCCCCCCCCACCCCCCCCCCCCCCCACCCCCCCCCCCCCCCACCCCCCCCCCCCCCCACCCCCCCCCCCCCCCACCCCCCCCCCCCCCCACCCCCCCCCCCCCCCACCCCCCCCCCCCCCCACCCCCCCCCCCCCCCACCCCCCCCCCCCCCCACCCCCCCCCCCCCCCACCCCCCCCCCCCCCCACCCCCCCCCCCCCCCACCCCCCCCCCCCCCCACCCCCCCCCCCCCCCACCCCCCCCCCCCCCCACCCCCCCCCCCCCCCACCCCCCCCCCCCCCCACCCCCCCCCCCCCCCACCCCCCCCCCCCCCCACCCCCCCCCCCCCCCACCCCCCCCCCCCCCCACCCCCCCCCCCCCCCACCCCCCCCCCCCCCCACCCCCCCCCCCCCCCACCCCCCCCCCCCCCCACCCCCCCCCCCCCCCACCCCCCCCCCCCCCCACCCCCCCCCCCCCCCACCCCCCCCCCCCCCCACCCCCCCCCCCCCCCACCCCCCCCCCCCCCCACCCCCCCCCCCCCCCACCCCCCCCCCCCCCCACCCCCCCCCCCCCCCACCCCCCCCCCCCCCCACCCCCCCCCCCCCCCACCCCCCCCCCCCCCCACCCCCCCCCCCCCCCACCCCCCCCCCCCCCCACCCCCCCCCCCCCCCACCCCCCCCCCCCCCCACCCCCCCCCCCCCCCACCCCCCCCCCCCCCCACCCCCCCCCCCCCCCACCCCCCCCCCCCCCCACCCCCCCCCCCCCCCACCCCCCCCCCCCCCCACCCCCCCCCCCCCCCACCCCCCCCCCCCCCCACCCCCCCCCCCCCCCACCCCCCCCCCCCCCCACCCCCCCCCCCCCCCACCCCCCCCCCCCCCCACCCCCCCCCCCCCCCACCCCCCCCCCCCCCCACCCCCCCCCCCCCCCACCCCCCCCCCCCCCCACCCCCCCCCCCCCCCACCCCCCCCCCCCCCCACCCCCCCCCCCCCCCACCCCCCCCCCCCCCCACCCCCCCCCCCCCCCACCCCCCCCCCCCCCCACCCCCCCCCCCCCCCACCCCCCCCCCCCCCCACCCCCCCCCCCCCCCACCCCCCCCCCCCCCCACCCCCCCCCCCCCCCACCCCCCCCCCCCCCCACCCCCCCCCCCCCCCACCCCCCCCCCCCCCCACCCCCCCCCCCCCCCACCCCCCCCCCCCCCCACCCCCCCCCCCCCCCACCCCCCCCCCCCCCCACCCCCCCCCCCCCCCACCCCCCCCCCCCCCCACCCCCCCCCCCCCCCACCCCCCCCCCCCCCCACCCCCCCCCCCCCCCACCCCCCCCCCCCCCCACCCCCCCCCCCCCCCACCCCCCCCCCCCCCCACCCCCCCCCCCCCCCACCCCCCCCCCCCCCCACCCCCCCCCCCCCCCACCCCCCCCCCCCCCCACCCCCCCCCCCCCCCACCCCCCCCCCCCCCCACCCCCCCCCCCCCCCACCCCCCCCCCCCCCCACCCCCCCCCCCCCCCACCCCCCCCCCCCCCCACCCCCCCCCCCCCCCACCCCCCCCCCCCCCCACCCCCCCCCCCCCCCACCCCCCCCCCCCCCCACCCCCCCCCCCCCCCACCCCCCCCCCCCCCCACCCCCCCCCCCCCCCACCCCCCCCCCCCCCCACCCCCCCCCCCCCCCACCCCCCCCCCCCCCCACCCCCCCCCCCCCCCACCCCCCCCCCCCCCCACCCCCCCCCCCCCCCACCCCCCCCCCCCCCCACCCCCCCCCCCCCCCACCCCCCCCCCCCCCCACCCCCCCCCCCCCCCACCCCCCCCCCCCCCCACCCCCCCCCCCCCCCACCCCCCCCCCCCCCCACCCCCCCCCCCCCCCACCCCCCCCCCCCCCCACCCCCCCCCCCCCCCACCCCCCCCCCCCCCCACCCCCCCCCCCCCCCACCCCCCCCCCCCCCCACCCCCCCCCCCCCCCACCCCCCCCCCCCCCCACCCCCCCCCCCCCCCACCCCCCCCCCCCCCCACCCCCCCCCCCCCCCACCCCCCCCCCCCCCCACCCCCCCCCCCCCCCACCCCCCCCCCCCCCCACCCCCCCCCCCCCCCACCCCCCCCCCCCCCCACCCCCCCCCCCCCCCACCCCCCCCCCCCCCCACCCCCCCCCCCCCCCACCCCCCCCCCCCCCCACCCCCCCCCCCCCCCACCCCCCCCCCCCCCCACCCCCCCCCCCCCCCACCCCCCCCCCCCCCCACCCCCCCCCCCCCCCACCCCCCCCCCCCCCCACCCCCCCCCCCCCCCACCCCCCCCCCCCCCCACCCCCCCCCCCCCCCACCCCCCCCCCCCCCCACCCCCCCCCCCCCCCACCCCCCCCCCCCCCCACCCCCCCCCCCCCCCACCCCCCCCCCCCCCCACCCCCCCCCCCCCCCACCCCCCCCCCCCCCCACCCCCCCCCCCCCCCACCCCCCCCCCCCCCCACCCCCCCCCCCCCCCACCCCCCCCCCCCCCCACCCCCCCCCCCCCCCACCCCCCCCCCCCCCCACCCCCCCCCCCCCCCACCCCCCCCCCCCCCCACCCCCCCCCCCCCCCACCCCCCCCCCCCCCCACCCCCCCCCCCCCCCACCCCCCCCCCCCCCCACCCCCCCCCCCCCCCACCCCCCCCCCCCCCCACCCCCCCCCCCCCCCACCCCCCCCCCCCCCCACCCCCCCCCCCCCCCACCCCCCCCCCCCCCCACCCCCCCCCCCCCCCACCCCCCCCCCCCCCCACCCCCCCCCCCCCCCACCCCCCCCCCCCCCCACCCCCCCCCCCCCCCACCCCCCCCCCCCCCCACCCCCCCCCCCCCCCACCCCCCCCCCCCCCCACCCCCCCCCCCCCCCACCCCCCCCCCCCCCCACCCCCCCCCCCCCCCACCCCCCCCCCCCCCCACCCCCCCCCCCCCCCACCCCCCCCCCCCCCCACCCCCCCCCCCCCCCACCCCCCCCCCCCCCCACCCCCCCCCCCCCCCACCCCCCCCCCCCCCCACCCCCCCCCCCCCCCACCCCCCCCCCCCCCCACCCCCCCCCCCCCCCACCCCCCCCCCCCCCCACCCCCCCCCCCCCCCACCCCCCCCCCCCCCCACCCCCCCCCCCCCCCACCCCCCCCCCCCCCCACCCCCCCCCCCCCCCACCCCCCCCCCCCCCCACCCCCCCCCCCCCCCACCCCCCCCCCCCCCCACCCCCCCCCCCCCCCACCCCCCCCCCCCCCCACCCCCCCCCCCCCCCACCCCCCCCCCCCCCCACCCCCCCCCCCCCCCACCCCCCCCCCCCCCCACCCCCCCCCCCCCCCACCCCCCCCCCCCCCCACCCCCCCCCCCCCCCACCCCCCCCCCCCCCCACCCCCCCCCCCCCCCACCCCCCCCCCCCCCCACCCCCCCCCCCCCCCACCCCCCCCCCCCCCCACCCCCCCCCCCCCCCACCCCCCCCCCCCCCCACCCCCCCCCCCCCCCACCCCCCCCCCCCCCCACCCCCCCCCCCCCCCACCCCCCCCCCCCCCCACCCCCCCCCCCCCCCACCCCCCCCCCCCCCCACCCCCCCCCCCCCCCACCCCCCCCCCCCCCCACCCCCCCCCCCCCCCACCCCCCCCCCCCCCCACCCCCCCCCCCCCCCACCCCCCCCCCCCCCCACCCCCCCCCCCCCCCACCCCCCCCCCCCCCCACCCCCCCCCCCCCCCACCCCCCCCCCCCCCCACCCCCCCCCCCCCCCACCCCCCCCCCCCCCCACCCCCCCCCCCCCCCACCCCCCCCCCCCCCCACCCCCCCCCCCCCCCACCCCCCCCCCCCCCCACCCCCCCCCCCCCCCACCCCCCCCCCCCCCCACCCCCCCCCCCCCCCACCCCCCCCCCCCCCCACCCCCCCCCCCCCCCACCCCCCCCCCCCCCCACCCCCCCCCCCCCCCACCCCCCCCCCCCCCCACCCCCCCCCCCCCCCACCCCCCCCCCCCCCCACCCCCCCCCCCCCCCACCCCCCCCCCCCCCCACCCCCCCCCCCCCCCACCCCCCCCCCCCCCCACCCCCCCCCCCCCCCACCCCCCCCCCCCCCCACCCCCCCCCCCCCCCACCCCCCCCCCCCCCCACCCCCCCCCCCCCCCACCCCCCCCCCCCCCCACCCCCCCCCCCCCCCACCCCCCCCCCCCCCCACCCCCCCCCCCCCCCACCCCCCCCCCCCCCCACCCCCCCCCCCCCCCACCCCCCCCCCCCCCCACCCCCCCCCCCCCCCACCCCCCCCCCCCCCCACCCCCCCCCCCCCCCACCCCCCCCCCCCCCCACCCCCCCCCCCCCCCACCCCCCCCCCCCCCCACCCCCCCCCCCCCCCACCCCCCCCCCCCCCCACCCCCCCCCCCCCCCACCCCCCCCCCCCCCCACCCCCCCCCCCCCCCACCCCCCCCCCCCCCCACCCCCCCCCCCCCCCACCCCCCCCCCCCCCCACCCCCCCCCCCCCCCACCCCCCCCCCCCCCCACCCCCCCCCCCCCCCACCCCCCCCCCCCCCCACCCCCCCCCCCCCCCACCCCCCCCCCCCCCCACCCCCCCCCCCCCCCACCCCCCCCCCCCCCCACCCCCCCCCCCCCCCACCCCCCCCCCCCCCCACCCCCCCCCCCCCCCACCCCCCCCCCCCCCCACCCCCCCCCCCCCCCACCCCCCCCCCCCCCCACCCCCCCCCCCCCCCACCCCCCCCCCCCCCCACCCCCCCCCCCCCCCACCCCCCCCCCCCCCCACCCCCCCCCCCCCCCACCCCCCCCCCCCCCCACCCCCCCCCCCCCCCACCCCCCCCCCCCCCCACCCCCCCCCCCCCCCACCCCCCCCCCCCCCCACCCCCCCCCCCCCCCACCCCCCCCCCCCCCCACCCCCCCCCCCCCCCACCCCCCCCCCCCCCCACCCCCCCCCCCCCCCACCCCCCCCCCCCCCCACCCCCCCCCCCCCCCACCCCCCCCCCCCCCCACCCCCCCCCCCCCCCACCCCCCCCCCCCCCCACCCCCCCCCCCCCCCACCCCCCCCCCCCCCCACCCCCCCCCCCCCCCACCCCCCCCCCCCCCCACCCCCCCCCCCCCCCACCCCCCCCCCCCCCCACCCCCCCCCCCCCCCACCCCCCCCCCCCCCCACCCCCCCCCCCCCCCACCCCCCCCCCCCCCCACCCCCCCCCCCCCCCACCCCCCCCCCCCCCCACCCCCCCCCCCCCCCACCCCCCCCCCCCCCCACCCCCCCCCCCCCCCACCCCCCCCCCCCCCCACCCCCCCCCCCCCCCACCCCCCCCCCCCCCCACCCCCCCCCCCCCCCACCCCCCCCCCCCCCCACCCCCCCCCCCCCCCACCCCCCCCCCCCCCCACCCCCCCCCCCCCCCACCCCCCCCCCCCCCCACCCCCCCCCCCCCCCACCCCCCCCCCCCCCCACCCCCCCCCCCCCCCACCCCCCCCCCCCCCCACCCCCCCCCCCCCCCACCCCCCCCCCCCCCCACCCCCCCCCCCCCCCACCCCCCCCCCCCCCCACCCCCCCCCCCCCCCACCCCCCCCCCCCCCCACCCCCCCCCCCCCCCACCCCCCCCCCCCCCCACCCCCCCCCCCCCCCACCCCCCCCCCCCCCCACCCCCCCCCCCCCCCACCCCCCCCCCCCCCCACCCCCCCCCCCCCCCACCCCCCCCCCCCCCCACCCCCCCCCCCCCCCACCCCCCCCCCCCCCCACCCCCCCCCCCCCCCACCCCCCCCCCCCCCCACCCCCCCCCCCCCCCACCCCCCCCCCCCCCCACCCCCCCCCCCCCCCACCCCCCCCCCCCCCCACCCCCCCCCCCCCCCACCCCCCCCCCCCCCCACCCCCCCCCCCCCCCACCCCCCCCCCCCCCCACCCCCCCCCCCCCCCACCCCCCCCCCCCCCCACCCCCCCCCCCCCCCACCCCCCCCCCCCCCCACCCCCCCCCCCCCCCACCCCCCCCCCCCCCCACCCCCCCCCCCCCCCACCCCCCCCCCCCCCCACCCCCCCCCCCCCCCACCCCCCCCCCCCCCCACCCCCCCCCCCCCCCACCCCCCCCCCCCCCCACCCCCCCCCCCCCCCACCCCCCCCCCCCCCCACCCCCCCCCCCCCCCACCCCCCCCCCCCCCCACCCCCCCCCCCCCCCACCCCCCCCCCCCCCCACCCCCCCCCCCCCCCACCCCCCCCCCCCCCCACCCCCCCCCCCCCCCACCCCCCCCCCCCCCCACCCCCCCCCCCCCCCACCCCCCCCCCCCCCCACCCCCCCCCCCCCCCACCCCCCCCCCCCCCCACCCCCCCCCCCCCCCACCCCCCCCCCCCCCCACCCCCCCCCCCCCCCACCCCCCCCCCCCCCCACCCCCCCCCCCCCCCACCCCCCCCCCCCCCCACCCCCCCCCCCCCCCACCCCCCCCCCCCCCCACCCCCCCCCCCCCCCACCCCCCCCCCCCCCCACCCCCCCCCCCCCCCACCCCCCCCCCCCCCCACCCCCCCCCCCCCCCACCCCCCCCCCCCCCCACCCCCCCCCCCCCCCACCCCCCCCCCCCCCCACCCCCCCCCCCCCCCACCCCCCCCCCCCCCCACCCCCCCCCCCCCCCACCCCCCCCCCCCCCCACCCCCCCCCCCCCCCACCCCCCCCCCCCCCCACCCCCCCCCCCCCCCACCCCCCCCCCCCCCCACCCCCCCCCCCCCCCACCCCCCCCCCCCCCCACCCCCCCCCCCCCCCACCCCCCCCCCCCCCCACCCCCCCCCCCCCCCACCCCCCCCCCCCCCCACCCCCCCCCCCCCCCACCCCCCCCCCCCCCCACCCCCCCCCCCCCCCACCCCCCCCCCCCCCCACCCCCCCCCCCCCCCACCCCCCCCCCCCCCCACCCCCCCCCCCCCCCACCCCCCCCCCCCCCCACCCCCCCCCCCCCCCACCCCCCCCCCCCCCCACCCCCCCCCCCCCCCACCCCCCCCCCCCCCCACCCCCCCCCCCCCCCACCCCCCCCCCCCCCCACCCCCCCCCCCCCCCACCCCCCCCCCCCCCCACCCCCCCCCCCCCCCACCCCCCCCCCCCCCCACCCCCCCCCCCCCCCACCCCCCCCCCCCCCCACCCCCCCCCCCCCCCACCCCCCCCCCCCCCCACCCCCCCCCCCCCCCACCCCCCCCCCCCCCCACCCCCCCCCCCCCCCACCCCCCCCCCCCCCCACCCCCCCCCCCCCCCACCCCCCCCCCCCCCCACCCCCCCCCCCCCCCACCCCCCCCCCCCCCCACCCCCCCCCCCCCCCACCCCCCCCCCCCCCCACCCCCCCCCCCCCCCACCCCCCCCCCCCCCCACCCCCCCCCCCCCCCACCCCCCCCCCCCCCCACCCCCCCCCCCCCCCACCCCCCCCCCCCCCCACCCCCCCCCCCCCCCACCCCCCCCCCCCCCCACCCCCCCCCCCCCCCACCCCCCCCCCCCCCCACCCCCCCCCCCCCCCACCCCCCCCCCCCCCCACCCCCCCCCCCCCCCACCCCCCCCCCCCCCCACCCCCCCCCCCCCCCACCCCCCCCCCCCCCCACCCCCCCCCCCCCCCACCCCCCCCCCCCCCCACCCCCCCCCCCCCCCACCCCCCCCCCCCCCCACCCCCCCCCCCCCCCACCCCCCCCCCCCCCCACCCCCCCCCCCCCCCACCCCCCCCCCCCCCCACCCCCCCCCCCCCCCACCCCCCCCCCCCCCCACCCCCCCCCCCCCCCACCCCCCCCCCCCCCCACCCCCCCCCCCCCCCACCCCCCCCCCCCCCCACCCCCCCCCCCCCCCACCCCCCCCCCCCCCCACCCCCCCCCCCCCCCACCCCCCCCCCCCCCCACCCCCCCCCCCCCCCACCCCCCCCCCCCCCCACCCCCCCCCCCCCCCACCCCCCCCCCCCCCCACCCCCCCCCCCCCCCACCCCCCCCCCCCCCCACCCCCCCCCCCCCCCACCCCCCCCCCCCCCCACCCCCCCCCCCCCCCACCCCCCCCCCCCCCCACCCCCCCCCCCCCCCACCCCCCCCCCCCCCCACCCCCCCCCCCCCCCACCCCCCCCCCCCCCCACCCCCCCCCCCCCCCACCCCCCCCCCCCCCCACCCCCCCCCCCCCCCACCCCCCCCCCCCCCCACCCCCCCCCCCCCCCACCCCCCCCCCCCCCCACCCCCCCCCCCCCCCACCCCCCCCCCCCCCCACCCCCCCCCCCCCCCACCCCCCCCCCCCCCCACCCCCCCCCCCCCCCACCCCCCCCCCCCCCCACCCCCCCCCCCCCCCACCCCCCCCCCCCCCCACCCCCCCCCCCCCCCACCCCCCCCCCCCCCCACCCCCCCCCCCCCCCACCCCCCCCCCCCCCCACCCCCCCCCCCCCCCACCCCCCCCCCCCCCCACCCCCCCCCCCCCCCACCCCCCCCCCCCCCCACCCCCCCCCCCCCCCACCCCCCCCCCCCCCCACCCCCCCCCCCCCCCACCCCCCCCCCCCCCCACCCCCCCCCCCCCCCACCCCCCCCCCCCCCCACCCCCCCCCCCCCCCACCCCCCCCCCCCCCCACCCCCCCCCCCCCCCACCCCCCCCCCCCCCCACCCCCCCCCCCCCCCACCCCCCCCCCCCCCCACCCCCCCCCCCCCCCACCCCCCCCCCCCCCCACCCCCCCCCCCCCCCACCCCCCCCCCCCCCCACCCCCCCCCCCCCCCACCCCCCCCCCCCCCCACCCCCCCCCCCCCCCACCCCCCCCCCCCCCCACCCCCCCCCCCCCCCACCCCCCCCCCCCCCCACCCCCCCCCCCCCCCACCCCCCCCCCCCCCCACCCCCCCCCCCCCCCACCCCCCCCCCCCCCCACCCCCCCCCCCCCCCACCCCCCCCCCCCCCCACCCCCCCCCCCCCCCACCCCCCCCCCCCCCCACCCCCCCCCCCCCCCACCCCCCCCCCCCCCCACCCCCCCCCCCCCCCACCCCCCCCCCCCCCCACCCCCCCCCCCCCCCACCCCCCCCCCCCCCCACCCCCCCCCCCCCCCACCCCCCCCCCCCCCCACCCCCCCCCCCCCCCACCCCCCCCCCCCCCCACCCCCCCCCCCCCCCACCCCCCCCCCCCCCCACCCCCCCCCCCCCCCACCCCCCCCCCCCCCCACCCCCCCCCCCCCCCACCCCCCCCCCCCCCCACCCCCCCCCCCCCCCACCCCCCCCCCCCCCCACCCCCCCCCCCCCCCACCCCCCCCCCCCCCCACCCCCCCCCCCCCCCACCCCCCCCCCCCCCCACCCCCCCCCCCCCCCACCCCCCCCCCCCCCCACCCCCCCCCCCCCCCACCCCCCCCCCCCCCCACCCCCCCCCCCCCCCACCCCCCCCCCCCCCCACCCCCCCCCCCCCCCACCCCCCCCCCCCCCCACCCCCCCCCCCCCCCACCCCCCCCCCCCCCCACCCCCCCCCCCCCCCACCCCCCCCCCCCCCCACCCCCCCCCCCCCCCACCCCCCCCCCCCCCCACCCCCCCCCCCCCCCACCCCCCCCCCCCCCCACCCCCCCCCCCCCCCACCCCCCCCCCCCCCCACCCCCCCCCCCCCCCACCCCCCCCCCCCCCCACCCCCCCCCCCCCCCACCCCCCCCCCCCCCCACCCCCCCCCCCCCCCACCCCCCCCCCCCCCCACCCCCCCCCCCCCCCACCCCCCCCCCCCCCCACCCCCCCCCCCCCCCACCCCCCCCCCCCCCCACCCCCCCCCCCCCCCACCCCCCCCCCCCCCCACCCCCCCCCCCCCCCACCCCCCCCCCCCCCCACCCCCCCCCCCCCCCACCCCCCCCCCCCCCCACCCCCCCCCCCCCCCACCCCCCCCCCCCCCCACCCCCCCCCCCCCCCACCCCCCCCCCCCCCCACCCCCCCCCCCCCCCACCCCCCCCCCCCCCCACCCCCCCCCCCCCCCACCCCCCCCCCCCCCCACCCCCCCCCCCCCCCACCCCCCCCCCCCCCCACCCCCCCCCCCCCCCACCCCCCCCCCCCCCCACCCCCCCCCCCCCCCACCCCCCCCCCCCCCCACCCCCCCCCCCCCCCACCCCCCCCCCCCCCCACCCCCCCCCCCCCCCACCCCCCCCCCCCCCCACCCCCCCCCCCCCCCACCCCCCCCCCCCCCCACCCCCCCCCCCCCCCACCCCCCCCCCCCCCCACCCCCCCCCCCCCCCACCCCCCCCCCCCCCCACCCCCCCCCCCCCCCACCCCCCCCCCCCCCCACCCCCCCCCCCCCCCACCCCCCCCCCCCCCCACCCCCCCCCCCCCCCACCCCCCCCCCCCCCCACCCCCCCCCCCCCCCACCCCCCCCCCCCCCCACCCCCCCCCCCCCCCACCCCCCCCCCCCCCCACCCCCCCCCCCCCCCACCCCCCCCCCCCCCCACCCCCCCCCCCCCCCACCCCCCCCCCCCCCCACCCCCCCCCCCCCCCACCCCCCCCCCCCCCCACCCCCCCCCCCCCCCACCCCCCCCCCCCCCCACCCCCCCCCCCCCCCACCCCCCCCCCCCCCCACCCCCCCCCCCCCCCACCCCCCCCCCCCCCCACCCCCCCCCCCCCCCACCCCCCCCCCCCCCCACCCCCCCCCCCCCCCACCCCCCCCCCCCCCCACCCCCCCCCCCCCCCACCCCCCCCCCCCCCCACCCCCCCCCCCCCCCACCCCCCCCCCCCCCCACCCCCCCCCCCCCCCACCCCCCCCCCCCCCCACCCCCCCCCCCCCCCACCCCCCCCCCCCCCCACCCCCCCCCCCCCCCACCCCCCCCCCCCCCCACCCCCCCCCCCCCCCACCCCCCCCCCCCCCCACCCCCCCCCCCCCCCACCCCCCCCCCCCCCCACCCCCCCCCCCCCCCACCCCCCCCCCCCCCCACCCCCCCCCCCCCCCACCCCCCCCCCCCCCCACCCCCCCCCCCCCCCACCCCCCCCCCCCCCCACCCCCCCCCCCCCCCACCCCCCCCCCCCCCCACCCCCCCCCCCCCCCACCCCCCCCCCCCCCCACCCCCCCCCCCCCCCACCCCCCCCCCCCCCCACCCCCCCCCCCCCCCACCCCCCCCCCCCCCCACCCCCCCCCCCCCCCACCCCCCCCCCCCCCCACCCCCCCCCCCCCCCACCCCCCCCCCCCCCCACCCCCCCCCCCCCCCACCCCCCCCCCCCCCCACCCCCCCCCCCCCCCACCCCCCCCCCCCCCCACCCCCCCCCCCCCCCACCCCCCCCCCCCCCCACCCCCCCCCCCCCCCACCCCCCCCCCCCCCCACCCCCCCCCCCCCCCACCCCCCCCCCCCCCCACCCCCCCCCCCCCCCACCCCCCCCCCCCCCCACCCCCCCCCCCCCCCACCCCCCCCCCCCCCCACCCCCCCCCCCCCCCACCCCCCCCCCCCCCCACCCCCCCCCCCCCCCACCCCCCCCCCCCCCCACCCCCCCCCCCCCCCACCCCCCCCCCCCCCCACCCCCCCCCCCCCCCACCCCCCCCCCCCCCCACCCCCCCCCCCCCCCACCCCCCCCCCCCCCCACCCCCCCCCCCCCCCACCCCCCCCCCCCCCCACCCCCCCCCCCCCCCACCCCCCCCCCCCCCCACCCCCCCCCCCCCCCACCCCCCCCCCCCCCCACCCCCCCCCCCCCCCACCCCCCCCCCCCCCCACCCCCCCCCCCCCCCACCCCCCCCCCCCCCCACCCCCCCCCCCCCCCACCCCCCCCCCCCCCCACCCCCCCCCCCCCCCACCCCCCCCCCCCCCCACCCCCCCCCCCCCCCACCCCCCCCCCCCCCCACCCCCCCCCCCCCCCACCCCCCCCCCCCCCCACCCCCCCCCCCCCCCACCCCCCCCCCCCCCCACCCCCCCCCCCCCCCACCCCCCCCCCCCCCCACCCCCCCCCCCCCCCACCCCCCCCCCCCCCCACCCCCCCCCCCCCCCACCCCCCCCCCCCCCCACCCCCCCCCCCCCCCACCCCCCCCCCCCCCCACCCCCCCCCCCCCCCACCCCCCCCCCCCCCCACCCCCCCCCCCCCCCACCCCCCCCCCCCCCCACCCCCCCCCCCCCCCACCCCCCCCCCCCCCCACCCCCCCCCCCCCCCACCCCCCCCCCCCCCCACCCCCCCCCCCCCCCACCCCCCCCCCCCCCCACCCCCCCCCCCCCCCACCCCCCCCCCCCCCCACCCCCCCCCCCCCCCACCCCCCCCCCCCCCCACCCCCCCCCCCCCCCACCCCCCCCCCCCCCCACCCCCCCCCCCCCCCACCCCCCCCCCCCCCCACCCCCCCCCCCCCCCACCCCCCCCCCCCCCCACCCCCCCCCCCCCCCACCCCCCCCCCCCCCCACCCCCCCCCCCCCCCACCCCCCCCCCCCCCCACCCCCCCCCCCCCCCACCCCCCCCCCCCCCCACCCCCCCCCCCCCCCACCCCCCCCCCCCCCCACCCCCCCCCCCCCCCACCCCCCCCCCCCCCCACCCCCCCCCCCCCCCACCCCCCCCCCCCCCCACCCCCCCCCCCCCCCACCCCCCCCCCCCCCCACCCCCCCCCCCCCCCACCCCCCCCCCCCCCCACCCCCCCCCCCCCCCACCCCCCCCCCCCCCCACCCCCCCCCCCCCCCACCCCCCCCCCCCCCCACCCCCCCCCCCCCCCACCCCCCCCCCCCCCCACCCCCCCCCCCCCCCACCCCCCCCCCCCCCCACCCCCCCCCCCCCCCACCCCCCCCCCCCCCCACCCCCCCCCCCCCCCACCCCCCCCCCCCCCCACCCCCCCCCCCCCCCACCCCCCCCCCCCCCCACCCCCCCCCCCCCCCACCCCCCCCCCCCCCCACCCCCCCCCCCCCCCACCCCCCCCCCCCCCCACCCCCCCCCCCCCCCACCCCCCCCCCCCCCCACCCCCCCCCCCCCCCACCCCCCCCCCCCCCCACCCCCCCCCCCCCCCACCCCCCCCCCCCCCCACCCCCCCCCCCCCCCACCCCCCCCCCCCCCCACCCCCCCCCCCCCCCACCCCCCCCCCCCCCCACCCCCCCCCCCCCCCACCCCCCCCCCCCCCCACCCCCCCCCCCCCCCACCCCCCCCCCCCCCCACCCCCCCCCCCCCCCACCCCCCCCCCCCCCCACCCCCCCCCCCCCCCACCCCCCCCCCCCCCCACCCCCCCCCCCCCCCACCCCCCCCCCCCCCCACCCCCCCCCCCCCCCACCCCCCCCCCCCCCCACCCCCCCCCCCCCCCACCCCCCCCCCCCCCCACCCCCCCCCCCCCCCACCCCCCCCCCCCCCCACCCCCCCCCCCCCCCACCCCCCCCCCCCCCCACCCCCCCCCCCCCCCACCCCCCCCCCCCCCCACCCCCCCCCCCCCCCACCCCCCCCCCCCCCCACCCCCCCCCCCCCCCACCCCCCCCCCCCCCCACCCCCCCCCCCCCCCACCCCCCCCCCCCCCCACCCCCCCCCCCCCCCACCCCCCCCCCCCCCCACCCCCCCCCCCCCCCACCCCCCCCCCCCCCCACCCCCCCCCCCCCCCACCCCCCCCCCCCCCCACCCCCCCCCCCCCCCACCCCCCCCCCCCCCCACCCCCCCCCCCCCCCACCCCCCCCCCCCCCCACCCCCCCCCCCCCCCACCCCCCCCCCCCCCCACCCCCCCCCCCCCCCACCCCCCCCCCCCCCCACCCCCCCCCCCCCCCACCCCCCCCCCCCCCCACCCCCCCCCCCCCCCACCCCCCCCCCCCCCCACCCCCCCCCCCCCCCACCCCCCCCCCCCCCCACCCCCCCCCCCCCCCACCCCCCCCCCCCCCCACCCCCCCCCCCCCCCACCCCCCCCCCCCCCCACCCCCCCCCCCCCCCACCCCCCCCCCCCCCCACCCCCCCCCCCCCCCACCCCCCCCCCCCCCCACCCCCCCCCCCCCCCACCCCCCCCCCCCCCCACCCCCCCCCCCCCCCACCCCCCCCCCCCCCCACCCCCCCCCCCCCCCACCCCCCCCCCCCCCCACCCCCCCCCCCCCCCACCCCCCCCCCCCCCCACCCCCCCCCCCCCCCACCCCCCCCCCCCCCCACCCCCCCCCCCCCCCACCCCCCCCCCCCCCCACCCCCCCCCCCCCCCACCCCCCCCCCCCCCCACCCCCCCCCCCCCCCACCCCCCCCCCCCCCCACCCCCCCCCCCCCCCACCCCCCCCCCCCCCCACCCCCCCCCCCCCCCACCCCCCCCCCCCCCCACCCCCCCCCCCCCCCACCCCCCCCCCCCCCCACCCCCCCCCCCCCCCACCCCCCCCCCCCCCCACCCCCCCCCCCCCCCACCCCCCCCCCCCCCCACCCCCCCCCCCCCCCACCCCCCCCCCCCCCCACCCCCCCCCCCCCCCACCCCCCCCCCCCCCCACCCCCCCCCCCCCCCACCCCCCCCCCCCCCCACCCCCCCCCCCCCCCACCCCCCCCCCCCCCCACCCCCCCCCCCCCCCACCCCCCCCCCCCCCCACCCCCCCCCCCCCCCACCCCCCCCCCCCCCCACCCCCCCCCCCCCCCACCCCCCCCCCCCCCCACCCCCCCCCCCCCCCACCCCCCCCCCCCCCCACCCCCCCCCCCCCCCACCCCCCCCCCCCCCCACCCCCCCCCCCCCCCACCCCCCCCCCCCCCCACCCCCCCCCCCCCCCACCCCCCCCCCCCCCCACCCCCCCCCCCCCCCACCCCCCCCCCCCCCCACCCCCCCCCCCCCCCACCCCCCCCCCCCCCCACCCCCCCCCCCCCCCACCCCCCCCCCCCCCCACCCCCCCCCCCCCCCACCCCCCCCCCCCCCCACCCCCCCCCCCCCCCACCCCCCCCCCCCCCCACCCCCCCCCCCCCCCACCCCCCCCCCCCCCCACCCCCCCCCCCCCCCACCCCCCCCCCCCCCCACCCCCCCCCCCCCCCACCCCCCCCCCCCCCCACCCCCCCCCCCCCCCACCCCCCCCCCCCCCCACCCCCCCCCCCCCCCACCCCCCCCCCCCCCCACCCCCCCCCCCCCCCACCCCCCCCCCCCCCCACCCCCCCCCCCCCCCACCCCCCCCCCCCCCCACCCCCCCCCCCCCCCACCCCCCCCCCCCCCCACCCCCCCCCCCCCCCACCCCCCCCCCCCCCCACCCCCCCCCCCCCCCACCCCCCCCCCCCCCCACCCCCCCCCCCCCCCACCCCCCCCCCCCCCCACCCCCCCCCCCCCCCACCCCCCCCCCCCCCCACCCCCCCCCCCCCCCACCCCCCCCCCCCCCCACCCCCCCCCCCCCCCACCCCCCCCCCCCCCCACCCCCCCCCCCCCCCACCCCCCCCCCCCCCCACCCCCCCCCCCCCCCACCCCCCCCCCCCCCCACCCCCCCCCCCCCCCACCCCCCCCCCCCCCCACCCCCCCCCCCCCCCACCCCCCCCCCCCCCCACCCCCCCCCCCCCCCACCCCCCCCCCCCCCCACCCCCCCCCCCCCCCACCCCCCCCCCCCCCCACCCCCCCCCCCCCCCACCCCCCCCCCCCCCCACCCCCCCCCCCCCCCACCCCCCCCCCCCCCCACCCCCCCCCCCCCCCACCCCCCCCCCCCCCCACCCCCCCCCCCCCCCACCCCCCCCCCCCCCCACCCCCCCCCCCCCCCACCCCCCCCCCCCCCCACCCCCCCCCCCCCCCACCCCCCCCCCCCCCCACCCCCCCCCCCCCCCACCCCCCCCCCCCCCCACCCCCCCCCCCCCCCACCCCCCCCCCCCCCCACCCCCCCCCCCCCCCACCCCCCCCCCCCCCCACCCCCCCCCCCCCCCACCCCCCCCCCCCCCCACCCCCCCCCCCCCCCACCCCCCCCCCCCCCCA
The DNA here is from genome assembly GCF_021028975.2 of Sphaerodactylus townsendi. NCBI lineage: Eukaryota > Metazoa > Chordata > Lepidosauria > Squamata > Sphaerodactylidae > Sphaerodactylus > Sphaerodactylus townsendi. The sequence continues at coordinate 10,328,369 of NC_059427.1, forward strand.
CCCCCCCCCCCCCCCACCCCCCCCCCCCCCCACCCCCCCCCCCCCCCACCCCCCCCCCCCCCCACCCCCCCCCCCCCCCACCCCCCCCCCCCCCCACCCCCCCCCCCCCCCACCCCCCCCCCCCCCCACCCCCCCCCCCCCCCACCCCCCCCCCCCCCCACCCCCCCCCCCCCCCACCCCCCCCCCCCCCCACCCCCCCCCCCCCCCACCCCCCCCCCCCCCCACCCCCCCCCCCCCCCACCCCCCCCCCCCCCCACCCCCCCCCCCCCCCACCCCCCCCCCCCCCCACCCCCCCCCCCCCCCACCCCCCCCCCCCCCCACCCCCCCCCCCCCCCACCCCCCCCCCCCCCCACCCCCCCCCCCCCCCACCCCCCCCCCCCCCCACCCCCCCCCCCCCCCACCCCCCCCCCCCCCCACCCCCCCCCCCCCCCACCCCCCCCCCCCCCCACCCCCCCCCCCCCCCACCCCCCCCCCCCCCCACCCCCCCCCCCCCCCACCCCCCCCCCCCCCCACCCCCCCCCCCCCCCACCCCCCCCCCCCCCCACCCCCCCCCCCCCCCACCCCCCCCCCCCCCCACCCCCCCCCCCCCCCACCCCCCCCCCCCCCCACCCCCCCCCCCCCCCACCCCCCCCCCCCCCCACCCCCCCCCCCCCCCACCCCCCCCCCCCCCCACCCCCCCCCCCCCCCACCCCCCCCCCCCCCCACCCCCCCCCCCCCCCACCCCCCCCCCCCCCCACCCCCCCCCCCCCCCACCCCCCCCCCCCCCCACCCCCCCCCCCCCCCACCCCCCCCCCCCCCCACCCCCCCCCCCCCCCACCCCCCCCCCCCCCCACCCCCCCCCCCCCCCACCCCCCCCCCCCCCCACCCCCCCCCCCCCCCACCCCCCCCCCCCCCCACCCCCCCCCCCCCCCACCCCCCCCCCCCCCCACCCCCCCCCCCCCCCACCCCCCCCCCCCCCCACCCCCCCCCCCCCCCACCCCCCCCCCCCCCCACCCCCCCCCCCCCCCACCCCCCCCCCCCCCCACCCCCCCCCCCCCCCACCCCCCCCCCCCCCCACCCCCCCCCCCCCCCACCCCCCCCCCCCCCCACCCCCCCCCCCCCCCACCCCCCCCCCCCCCCACCCCCCCCCCCCCCCACCCCCCCCCCCCCCCACCCCCCCCCCCCCCCACCCCCCCCCCCCCCCACCCCCCCCCCCCCCCACCCCCCCCCCCCCCCACCCCCCCCCCCCCCCACCCCCCCCCCCCCCCACCCCCCCCCCCCCCCACCCCCCCCCCCCCCCACCCCCCCCCCCCCCCACCCCCCCCCCCCCCCACCCCCCCCCCCCCCCACCCCCCCCCCCCCCCACCCCCCCCCCCCCCCACCCCCCCCCCCCCCCACCCCCCCCCCCCCCCACCCCCCCCCCCCCCCACCCCCCCCCCCCCCCACCCCCCCCCCCCCCCACCCCCCCCCCCCCCCACCCCCCCCCCCCCCCACCCCCCCCCCCCCCCACCCCCCCCCCCCCCCACCCCCCCCCCCCCCCACCCCCCCCCCCCCCCACCCCCCCCCCCCCCCACCCCCCCCCCCCCCCACCCCCCCCCCCCCCCACCCCCCCCCCCCCCCACCCCCCCCCCCCCCCACCCCCCCCCCCCCCCACCCCCCCCCCCCCCCACCCCCCCCCCCCCCCACCCCCCCCCCCCCCCACCCCCCCCCCCCCCCACCCCCCCCCCCCCCCACCCCCCCCCCCCCCCACCCCCCCCCCCCCCCACCCCCCCCCCCCCCCACCCCCCCCCCCCCCCACCCCCCCCCCCCCCCACCCCCCCCCCCCCCCACCCCCCCCCCCCCCCACCCCCCCCCCCCCCCACCCCCCCCCCCCCCCACCCCCCCCCCCCCCCACCCCCCCCCCCCCCCACCCCCCCCCCCCCCCACCCCCCCCCCCCCCCACCCCCCCCCCCCCCCACCCCCCCCCCCCCCCACCCCCCCCCCCCCCCACCCCCCCCCCCCCCCACCCCCCCCCCCCCCCACCCCCCCCCCCCCCCACCCCCCCCCCCCCCCACCCCCCCCCCCCCCCACCCCCCCCCCCCCCCACCCCCCCCCCCCCCCACCCCCCCCCCCCCCCACCCCCCCCCCCCCCCACCCCCCCCCCCCCCCACCCCCCCCCCCCCCCACCCCCCCCCCCCCCCACCCCCCCCCCCCCCCACCCCCCCCCCCCCCCACCCCCCCCCCCCCCCACCCCCCCCCCCCCCCACCCCCCCCCCCCCCCACCCCCCCCCCCCCCCACCCCCCCCCCCCCCCACCCCCCCCCCCCCCCACCCCCCCCCCCCCCCACCCCCCCCCCCCCCCACCCCCCCCCCCCCCCACCCCCCCCCCCCCCCACCCCCCCCCCCCCCCACCCCCCCCCCCCCCCACCCCCCCCCCCCCCCACCCCCCCCCCCCCCCACCCCCCCCCCCCCCCACCCCCCCCCCCCCCCACCCCCCCCCCCCCCCACCCCCCCCCCCCCCCACCCCCCCCCCCCCCCACCCCCCCCCCCCCCCACCCCCCCCCCCCCCCACCCCCCCCCCCCCCCACCCCCCCCCCCCCCCACCCCCCCCCCCCCCCACCCCCCCCCCCCCCCACCCCCCCCCCCCCCCACCCCCCCCCCCCCCCACCCCCCCCCCCCCCCACCCCCCCCCCCCCCCACCCCCCCCCCCCCCCACCCCCCCCCCCCCCCACCCCCCCCCCCCCCCACCCCCCCCCCCCCCCACCCCCCCCCCCCCCCACCCCCCCCCCCCCCCACCCCCCCCCCCCCCCACCCCCCCCCCCCCCCACCCCCCCCCCCCCCCACCCCCCCCCCCCCCCACCCCCCCCCCCCCCCACCCCCCCCCCCCCCCACCCCCCCCCCCCCCCACCCCCCCCCCCCCCCACCCCCCCCCCCCCCCACCCCCCCCCCCCCCCACCCCCCCCCCCCCCCACCCCCCCCCCCCCCCACCCCCCCCCCCCCCCACCCCCCCCCCCCCCCACCCCCCCCCCCCCCCACCCCCCCCCCCCCCCACCCCCCCCCCCCCCCACCCCCCCCCCCCCCCACCCCCCCCCCCCCCCACCCCCCCCCCCCCCCACCCCCCCCCCCCCCCACCCCCCCCCCCCCCCACCCCCCCCCCCCCCCACCCCCCCCCCCCCCCACCCCCCCCCCCCCCCACCCCCCCCCCCCCCCACCCCCCCCCCCCCCCACCCCCCCCCCCCCCCACCCCCCCCCCCCCCCACCCCCCCCCCCCCCCACCCCCCCCCCCCCCCACCCCCCCCCCCCCCCACCCCCCCCCCCCCCCACCCCCCCCCCCCCCCACCCCCCCCCCCCCCCACCCCCCCCCCCCCCCACCCCCCCCCCCCCCCACCCCCCCCCCCCCCCACCCCCCCCCCCCCCCACCCCCCCCCCCCCCCACCCCCCCCCCCCCCCACCCCCCCCCCCCCCCACCCCCCCCCCCCCCCACCCCCCCCCCCCCCCACCCCCCCCCCCCCCCACCCCCCCCCCCCCCCACCCCCCCCCCCCCCCACCCCCCCCCCCCCCCACCCCCCCCCCCCCCCACCCCCCCCCCCCCCCACCCCCCCCCCCCCCCACCCCCCCCCCCCCCCACCCCCCCCCCCCCCCACCCCCCCCCCCCCCCACCCCCCCCCCCCCCCACCCCCCCCCCCCCCCACCCCCCCCCCCCCCCACCCCCCCCCCCCCCCACCCCCCCCCCCCCCCACCCCCCCCCCCCCCCACCCCCCCCCCCCCCCACCCCCCCCCCCCCCCACCCCCCCCCCCCCCCACCCCCCCCCCCCCCCACCCCCCCCCCCCCCCACCCCCCCCCCCCCCCACCCCCCCCCCCCCCCACCCCCCCCCCCCCCCACCCCCCCCCCCCCCCACCCCCCCCCCCCCCCACCCCCCCCCCCCCCCACCCCCCCCCCCCCCCACCCCCCCCCCCCCCCACCCCCCCCCCCCCCCACCCCCCCCCCCCCCCACCCCCCCCCCCCCCCACCCCCCCCCCCCCCCACCCCCCCCCCCCCCCACCCCCCCCCCCCCCCACCCCCCCCCCCCCCCACCCCCCCCCCCCCCCACCCCCCCCCCCCCCCACCCCCCCCCCCCCCCACCCCCCCCCCCCCCCACCCCCCCCCCCCCCCACCCCCCCCCCCCCCCACCCCCCCCCCCCCCCACCCCCCCCCCCCCCCACCCCCCCCCCCCCCCACCCCCCCCCCCCCCCACCCCCCCCCCCCCCCACCCCCCCCCCCCCCCACCCCCCCCCCCCCCCACCCCCCCCCCCCCCCACCCCCCCCCCCCCCCACCCCCCCCCCCCCCCACCCCCCCCCCCCCCCACCCCCCCCCCCCCCCACCCCCCCCCCCCCCCACCCCCCCCCCCCCCCACCCCCCCCCCCCCCCACCCCCCCCCCCCCCCACCCCCCCCCCCCCCCACCCCCCCCCCCCCCCACCCCCCCCCCCCCCCACCCCCCCCCCCCCCCACCCCCCCCCCCCCCCACCCCCCCCCCCCCCCACCCCCCCCCCCCCCCACCCCCCCCCCCCCCCACCCCCCCCCCCCCCCACCCCCCCCCCCCCCCACCCCCCCCCCCCCCCACCCCCCCCCCCCCCCACCCCCCCCCCCCCCCACCCCCCCCCCCCCCCACCCCCCCCCCCCCCCACCCCCCCCCCCCCCCACCCCCCCCCCCCCCCACCCCCCCCCCCCCCCACCCCCCCCCCCCCCCACCCCCCCCCCCCCCCACCCCCCCCCCCCCCCACCCCCCCCCCCCCCCACCCCCCCCCCCCCCCACCCCCCCCCCCCCCCACCCCCCCCCCCCCCCACCCCCCCCCCCCCCCACCCCCCCCCCCCCCCACCCCCCCCCCCCCCCACCCCCCCCCCCCCCCACCCCCCCCCCCCCCCACCCCCCCCCCCCCCCACCCCCCCCCCCCCCCACCCCCCCCCCCCCCCACCCCCCCCCCCCCCCACCCCCCCCCCCCCCCACCCCCCCCCCCCCCCACCCCCCCCCCCCCCCACCCCCCCCCCCCCCCACCCCCCCCCCCCCCCACCCCCCCCCCCCCCCACCCCCCCCCCCCCCCACCCCCCCCCCCCCCCACCCCCCCCCCCCCCCACCCCCCCCCCCCCCCACCCCCCCCCCCCCCCACCCCCCCCCCCCCCCACCCCCCCCCCCCCCCACCCCCCCCCCCCCCCACCCCCCCCCCCCCCCACCCCCCCCCCCCCCCACCCCCCCCCCCCCCCACCCCCCCCCCCCCCCACCCCCCCCCCCCCCCACCCCCCCCCCCCCCCACCCCCCCCCCCCCCCACCCCCCCCCCCCCCCACCCCCCCCCCCCCCCACCCCCCCCCCCCCCCACCCCCCCCCCCCCCCACCCCCCCCCCCCCCCACCCCCCCCCCCCCCCACCCCCCCCCCCCCCCACCCCCCCCCCCCCCCACCCCCCCCCCCCCCCACCCCCCCCCCCCCCCACCCCCCCCCCCCCCCACCCCCCCCCCCCCCCACCCCCCCCCCCCCCCACCCCCCCCCCCCCCCACCCCCCCCCCCCCCCACCCCCCCCCCCCCCCACCCCCCCCCCCCCCCACCCCCCCCCCCCCCCACCCCCCCCCCCCCCCACCCCCCCCCCCCCCCACCCCCCCCCCCCCCCACCCCCCCCCCCCCCCACCCCCCCCCCCCCCCACCCCCCCCCCCCCCCACCCCCCCCCCCCCCCACCCCCCCCCCCCCCCACCCCCCCCCCCCCCCACCCCCCCCCCCCCCCACCCCCCCCCCCCCCCACCCCCCCCCCCCCCCACCCCCCCCCCCCCCCACCCCCCCCCCCCCCCACCCCCCCCCCCCCCCACCCCCCCCCCCCCCCACCCCCCCCCCCCCCCACCCCCCCCCCCCCCCACCCCCCCCCCCCCCCACCCCCCCCCCCCCCCACCCCCCCCCCCCCCCACCCCCCCCCCCCCCCACCCCCCCCCCCCCCCACCCCCCCCCCCCCCCACCCCCCCCCCCCCCCACCCCCCCCCCCCCCCACCCCCCCCCCCCCCCACCCCCCCCCCCCCCCACCCCCCCCCCCCCCCACCCCCCCCCCCCCCCACCCCCCCCCCCCCCCACCCCCCCCCCCCCCCACCCCCCCCCCCCCCCACCCCCCCCCCCCCCCACCCCCCCCCCCCCCCACCCCCCCCCCCCCCCACCCCCCCCCCCCCCCACCCCCCCCCCCCCCCACCCCCCCCCCCCCCCACCCCCCCCCCCCCCCACCCCCCCCCCCCCCCACCCCCCCCCCCCCCCACCCCCCCCCCCCCCCACCCCCCCCCCCCCCCACCCCCCCCCCCCCCCACCCCCCCCCCCCCCCACCCCCCCCCCCCCCCACCCCCCCCCCCCCCCACCCCCCCCCCCCCCCACCCCCCCCCCCCCCCACCCCCCCCCCCCCCCACCCCCCCCCCCCCCCACCCCCCCCCCCCCCCACCCCCCCCCCCCCCCACCCCCCCCCCCCCCCACCCCCCCCCCCCCCCACCCCCCCCCCCCCCCACCCCCCCCCCCCCCCACCCCCCCCCCCCCCCACCCCCCCCCCCCCCCACCCCCCACTCCCACCGCCCCCCCCCCCCCCCACCCCCCCCCACACCCACCCCCCCCCCCCCCCACCACCACCCGCACCCCCCCCCCCCCCCCCCCCTCCCCCCCCACCCCCCCCCCCAGCTTGACGAAGCTCTTGCGGCCCGGAGGCCAGAGCATCCAGAGCAGTCGAGGTGGAGATGATGGACTTCGCAAGGGCGCAGGCCAGAGCGGCCGACAGTCTTGGCGTTACAGGGAACAAGTCCGGGGACTCCCACAGGGGAGGTCACGAGGGAAACCTACTCTGCCTGCGGAGGGCAGAGCGGTGGTCGAGGGGAAGGGCAGAGCGGTGGCGACGCCTGGGCTCCCAGGGCGGAGCCTGAGGCAGGACGATGGTAAGGCGGCTAAGACAGCAGAGAGTCCCAGCGGAAAGATGAGCGGGGATGGAACAACAACAAATAACATAATTGCTAAAATCAAGGCATGCAACAACTTCAACAATCAGTTGGGTTACAGTACTCGATAATTCCTTTGGAGGTCGGCTCCACCCCCCCCCAGTGGACATTGTCTACTTGGATTTCCAAAAGGCTTTTGACAAAGTTCCTCACCAGAGACTATTGAGAAAACTCAGCAATCAAGGAATAAGAGGGGAAGTCCTCCTATGGATTAAACACTGGTTGAGACACAGGAAGCAAAGAGGTTGATCTGAGGTTGCAAATGCCTTAGCAGACCAGGTGCTTGGGAACAGCAGCAGTAGAAGGCCATTGCTTTCACCTCCTGCATGTGAGCTCCCAAAGGCACCTGGTGGGCCACTGCGAGTAGCAGAGAACTGGACTAGATGGACTCTGGTCTGATCCAGCAAGGCTCTTTCTTATGTTCTTATATTCTTAATTAGAAGGTCAATTGATTAGCCATTAGTCAGTCTAGTCCGACATTGCTAGTAATCTAGCAAGTGAGATAGCAGGTATGACCAAAGTTATATAGTTAAGTCTGTTTCTTTGTTTCAGAGAGACCAAGAGATGGCATGTTGCAGACATGTAGCTAGTTAGCTTTAGCTAGCGAGTTTAGGTCGCTTAGAAACAATTAAGTTTGTAGTCATTCATATGTAACTGATAGGAAAGGATTTCTTGTTTTATCTCCATGTAACCCTCCTTTATAATCAGAAAACTCTTTTGTAAAAGCAACTGAGACTCTGCTCTCTGAAACTCTGCTAAATAAGCATATCTGCATATATATTTCCTTCAGTATTTCACTTTATAAAGAATAGTAGGCTAGTTGTCAAGGAGAGCTCTGAACAGACCACCACCACGCCAAGTCTCCCATAGCCCCAATTCCTCTCAGGCTCCAGAGGAACAATTAAAAAGATCCTGCAGAGAAAAATGAGGCCCTGCAGGTTTAAGTTAATATTCTGGACGTTCTCTTTTATTTGCTCTATGGGGCAGCATGTGTTAGGATTTGCCTCTGTTCAGCATTGTCTTTCTGAAGGACTCTGAAGATCCTTTCCCTGTCAAGGTTGCTACATTCAACACAGTTGCGTTTCAGATTCCAGTAGCTGAAAAGATATTATGCTTATAATAAAGTTGTGTTACCTTGAGAGCTGGGCTTTCTTGATTTTTTTTTTTTTTTTGCTGTTGGGGGCATATATTGTAACTTCCAGATAATCAGAAGTGGGCTGATATTTATCGCCATCTGTTTTATTCTATTGTTTTGTTAAAGTTTTAAGTGGTACCGTTGTTAGTTGGTACTAGTTTTATATTGCATTGTATCATTTGGGAGAGGGTATTTATTACAGGTTGAAATAGCATTTAATCCATGATAATTTGTACGGGTTGAAACAGCATTTAATCCATGATAATCAGAAAAAGGACCCATCCTTTTTCTTGACAAACAATACCAGTGCTGCATAGTTACTAGTGGTAGATCGAATGAATTTCTGAACTAGATTCTTGTCCAAGAACTCTTGGAGTTCAGAGTCTTCCATCGGACACATGAGGCTAAGTTCTTTGGGAGCTTAGCCCCAGGAACTAGCTCAGTTTTACAATTGGTCTTTTGATGTGGGGTAAGACATCACATTCTTTTTCCTCAAAAATCTGGCTTAAGTCCCGGTAGCAGTTGGGAATTCCATCCCTCTCCTCAAGGCAAGATCCAAGAGAAGCTGCCCTCCTTTGACGCATCTGCATTCGGGGTAGGGGTGGAGTGCACATGGCTTCCACATGGAGCGTCAGTGAAATGTACAATCCGGTCCACCCATTTAATGGTGGGATCATGATCTACCAGCCAGGGAATCTCCAGAATGACAGGGTATTTAGCTACATTGGCAGTTATAAAACTCTGGCATTTCCAGTGTTGAGGGCGCTGAATCAGCACTTTTTCAGTTTTGAACCCAGCAGGAGGCCCTCCATGGGGAGCCCATCCAGCTGGGTAAATTGAATGGGTCTGTGGAGGGGCCTCGAAGTTAAACCCAACCCCTCCATTACACTGGAATGAATTAAGCAGTGTGTTAGCCCTGCCCTTCATACCCCGCTCTATTAAAATATAGATCTCATATTATTTTCCTGTGAAACTATCCTGGCAAATGCCAACTTTTCTCTGTGTGTAGCAGTGTGTCCACTTAGAAACAGGCCAGAAGCAAAAGGTCTGCTTGCACAATTAAATCAGTGAATGAGTTACTCCAAGCAACAGATTCTTGGAAGCCTCATTAACTATGGACATCTCTTGATCACCACACCTCACTAACACAATAGACACTGAAAACCTCCTTGGTATCTGATGCTACATTTCACTATAGCTTTCAGAAAATGGTTCTGCAACAAATGGTTGCTTCCTTGCATTTCCTCATCCTATTGATACAATCTCCCTATTAAATATAATAAATAATAATAATAAATAATAAACCAATCAATCCCTTCCTAATCACAAGCCTCAGCCAAATTTGAATAACCTGAGTAGAAGCTCCAAAGAGTTACTCTGCATAAAGCCATTCTGTGCTTCCTGATTTAATCTAAGAGCAATTGACTCCATTGTCCCGGGTACTTAGAACAATAGATGAGCTTTTGATTAGCTCAAACCAGCAATCCCAGCATGGGAAATTCCAGAGAATTTAGGAAAATGAAACTCAAACTTACCTGTTCCCGCCCCTACCCACGCAAAAGCCTTCGGGGAGGGCGGTATAATAATAATAATAATAATAATAATAATAATAATAATAATAATAATAATAATAATAATAATAATAATAATAATAATAATAATAATAATAATAATAATAATAATAATAATAATAATAATAATAATAATAAAAAGTACTGTGCACCCCAACTCCAGTGCTGATTGCTAGCTTGAACCTCTCTTGGTCACATAAGAACATAAGAACAAGCCAGCTGGATCAGACCAGAGTCCATCTAGTCCAGCTCTCTGCTACTCGCAGTGGCCCACCAGGTGCCTTTGGGAGCTCACGTGCAGGATGTGAAAGCAATGGCCTTCTGCGGCTGTTGCTCCCGAGCACCTGGACTGTTAAGGCATTTGCAATCTCAGATCAGAGGATCAAGATTGGTAGCCATACATCAACTTCTCCTCCATAAATCTGTCCAACCTGTGAAAGCTGGGTAACAAGTGGGAACATCCAGAATCCACTAACGCAGTGATGGTGAACCTTTTCGAGACAGAGCGCCCAAACTGCAACCCAAAACCCACATATTTATTGCAAAATGCCAACATGGCAATTTAACCAGAATACTGAGGTTTCAGTTTAGAAAAAACAGTTTGCTCCGAGGCACACGTTACTCGGGGGGTAAGCTTGGAGAAACAACCACGCAACACTTCGAATGGGTGAATCACGACCATAAGAGGGTTTACTCAGGCCAGCCTAGATATGTGTTTGATTTTCTGCTCCCCCTACATGATGAACTCTGAGTGCCACCTCTGGCATGCATGCCATAGTTCGCCATCACTGCATGACTAACGCCTGAACCATCATTTGGGTTCCTTTAGGGGAGTTGGACACAATAATGGGCAGGACTATGGGGCCTTTATCTTCACTCAACCGTTCAGAAGCTTCCGCTGGTGGATCTGGACCCCGTACCACAGCAAGTCGCCCAGATCCCCATGTTACTCCATCAGAATCAGAGGAGGATCAAATTGGACCCAATGCTGCTTTTGAAGATCCTTTCTTAGGCTTGGTAACATTGGATTTATGTACTCGTGTTTGAGTTGGTCCTTTGACTGGGGGTTTTGCTGGGAAGGCTGAAGCAGAGGCAGACCCCCCATAGGGCAAAGTGAGCAGCTGCCTTGGGGGTAGCAGAATTGTAGGTCACGTGGGGGCACACAACGACTCCTGAGCCGAAGCCCCGCCCACTCCCGACGGTGGCCTGCCTTTGCACTGAGAGCCCAGCAGACACTGAGTCTAGGAATGGAGATCTTGCAGCCGCTGGAGCCTGCAGCGAGGGACGAAGGAGGAGGGGGCTCAGAGCTGCTCTGGCTCTGTTTCGGCTGGGCTTGGCAGCGGGGGGGAGGGGTGTCCTGCAGCCGAGCTGGGAGATGGCAACTCCTGATGACCGGCGGGCCATGCAAACCTGCTGCTGGGACCCGGACGTGGGGGGGGGCAATTGGTAGAGGAGGCAGGAAGGGGTGGCCTGGGTGGGGGTGACTGGCCTGGCTTCCCTGCCCCCGGGCTGCTCGGGCACCCAGCGGCCAGGCTGGGAGATGCCAGCTCACCCTCCCCGCCTCCTCTTCCAATCGCCCCTTCTCCCCAGCACAGCACAGCAGTTCCATCCGCACACCTGGTTGCCAGGAGGCGGAGCTGGCTGCTGGCGTCTCCTGGCCGCCGGACCCCCGAGCCAAGAGAGCTGTTGCTTGCAATGCAATCATTGCAGCTGCTCTTGTAGTAGGATCAGCTCTTGCGCTCTCTCCAAGCATGAAGGAGAAGCCTCGCTGCTCTCTGCCCCCTTTCCCCCCAGCAGCTACCCCCACCCCACCCCGCTCCCCTCTCGAGCTCAGCCAGGTCAACTGCAAGATGCCCCACCCCTGCAGGATCCTCTGTTCTCAGTATCAATCACTCAGTAAATCTTGCAAAAAGACACAACAGAAAAGGACAGAAGCCAACAGGCGTGTGTGTCTGGGGGGGGGGGGGATAAATAAAGGCTTTGTGTTAGGGATATTGTGTACTTGATTTGTGCGCACTTGCCTCTTGTAAGGAGGGGGGATAAAGATAACAGACAATAAAAAAACCATGCTAACGTTTTACGTCCTCTGCAAGCCTTTTGCTGCTTGAGGTGGGTATGGATTATTTGTTTTAGTGGGGACTGAAGCACGAGCAAAAGAAGAGGTGGCCCCCACCAACTAGGGAAAGTTTCTGGATGCCCCTCCCTCTCCTTCCTTTCACTCTTCCTCCCTTGCCTGTACACTGCCTGCTCAGCTCTCAAACCTTTGTGCATCTTAAATCCTCAGCAGCAACACAACAGCAGAGCTCTGTGTGTATGTGTGCACGCGTGCGCGCGTGCATATATACAAAAAGGTCCCCTGCACCCGGAGCCAAGAAGGCTGTTGCTCGCAATGTAATCACTGCAGCTGCTCCTTTAGCAGGATCAACTCTTGTGCTCTCTCCAAGCATGAAGGATGCCGAGAGGCTGCCAGTCAGGAGTCTGCCTCGGCCTCGCTGCTCTCTGCCCCCATTTCCCCAAAGCGGCTGCCCCCACCATGCTCCCCTCTCAAGCTCAGCCAAAAGACGGAAGGGGTGGGTGGGGAGGCAGCAGCTACAAAGCAACACCTATAAAAAAACCCCCATCTCCATGTGTGCGCAAAGACACGTGTGCCCGTGCTCAGGCATTTCTGAGCTCTCTCCAAAGCGACTCTGAAGTGACCAGCCCACCACTGGCCCCCAAGCCAGAAAGGACAGCTTTAAATTGTGTGTTAGGAAGAGAATTTCTGGAGAAGGATTCCACCAAAATGAAAGGGAGGGGGGATTGGATGGCAATTAAAAAAACACCCTGTGAGCCTTTCTCTGCGGTTCCCCTGCCTCCTGGTATCAAGACTCCAAGACAAGCAAAGCAACTAAGTGGGAACACTTTAGGGGGCTATTGTCTGCTCAGTGGCACCTCAACGAGTGTGGGTGCAGCAGTGGCGTAACTAGGCAAATTGGAGCCCTGGGCAAAACCTGAGTTTGATGCCCCCCCAGGTGCCTGCCCAATGCAACGCGCACCCCCCCTTGTAGCTACGCCCAGTGGCGTATCTAGACAAACTGGAGTTTGGCGCCCCCCATGGGCAGCCACCCTCCCCCACTGTGACCAAGCAATGATTTTTTACACCAGGTTGTTTCAAAGTCACCATCACATTATAGAACATGCCCCAACTCACAAATCTGAGCACAGCAATAAGCCATGCCACACAGCAGAAATAATTTTTTGAAAACATTTTCAAAATGCTTTCAAAATGTTTTATTGCTGCTATGAAAAATTTTTATGGCGTTGTATCCAGTACCCCCAATTGGGGGAAACAGCATCACTTTCAATGTTTCAAAGGAGAATCTGTGCTCCCTAGTTTAAACAAGTGATGCTGGAATCCACCCCCAAACAGCATCATTTTCAAAGGTGTTTAAACTAGGGAGCCCAGATTCTCCTTTTAAATCCACCTTAAAGGGAGAATCTGGGGTTCCCAGTTTAAACAACATTGGAAGTGATGCTATTTTGGGGTTGATTCTCCCCCACCCTGAAACAGCATCACTTGCAATGTTTAAACTGGGGACCTCAGATTCTCCCTTTAAATCCATGTCAAAGGTGGGGGGATTTAAAAGGAAAATCTGGGGAAATTTGGGAGGTGCCTGCTGGCAGGGGTGCAATTGTTAAGCTAGCAGCACCAAACTTTCAGGGTATCTTTAGGAGACTCCCCTAATGATACCACCCAGGTTTGGTGAAGTTTGGTTCAGGGGGTCCAAAGTTATGGACCCTCAAAGGTGTAGCCCCCATCTTCTGTTAGCTCCCATTGGAAACAATGGATGATGGGGCACCCCCTTTGGGAGTCCATAGCTTTGGACCCCCTGGACCAAACTTCACAAAACCTGGGTGGTATCAGTAAAAGATTCTCCTGATGACACCTCACAGGTTTGGTGAAGTTTGGTTCAGGGGGTCCAAAGTTATCGACTCTCAAAGGTGTAGCCTCATCTCCTATTAGCTCCCATTGGAAACAATGGGGGATGGGGCACCCCCTTTGGGAGTCCATAACTTTGGACTCCCTCAACCAAACCTCACCAAACCTGGGTGATAGCATCAGAAGAGCCTCCCAAAAGATCCCTGAAATTCTGGTGCTGCTAGCCTAAAAACTGCGCCCTCTCCAGGCCAAAAATGGAAAAACACTGAAAATACAAAAAATCCCACAAACAAACCTGCGCCCCGCACAGGGCTGCGCCCAGGGCAACTGCCCACTTTGCCCAATGGGAGGAATGCCTCTGAGTGCTGGACTCTGAGCCAGCTCGATTTGGCCAAGACAACTCCGGAAAGAGGCACTGGTCGGGACGGGAAAGCTGAATGCGGTGGAGTTCCTCCTGGGAAAGAGGCAAGGCTTTACCGGCACGATCCAGCCGGGTCCGTGGGCTGGAAGGGGCCACCCTAGGGAGGAAATAATCAGCAGGGAGCACCCCCACCCCCCTTCTCTCTAGAAGAGGGTAGGCACGGAAGTTAACAATCTGGGGTGGAAGCAATACAGAAACTCCACCCCCCTGCTCTTTATTTTGACTTGGGGGGGCACCAAAGTCAGGTTTTGCCCAGGGCTCAAGTTTGCCTAGGAATGCCTCTGGGCTGAAGCCATGTGTCCACTTTCTGCACAGTTAAGACAGAGACTCAATCAGTGCTGGCGAGCATAAGGGGTCTCCTCAGGCATCTTGGACATTTTTCCACCTGGATTATGAGGTCCTGCCGGGGCCGCTTGCCACTGACGGTGACCGTAGGTCATCTTGTTCTCAAAGTTATGGGCCTCCATCATTCTAATTTCAGCTTCTCCAGTCAGTATAATCCATTAGGGTGTCCGGATTACTGGATATCAAAGCCCACTGGCGTAATTCACGGTTGAGCACACCCTTGTATGTCTGGACGAAGATCTGTTCTGACCAATCAGGGATTTTGCTTGCTTCTGCTCAAAACTCCTCTGAGAACTCCACCACAGATTTGTTGTCTTGGCGCATTTGCAAAATGTCCCTTTTTGCTTCTCTGCCAGAAACAGGTTTTCAAAATGCCCCCTCAAAGCCATCAGAAAGTGAGGGAGTGATTGAAGTTCAGGAGCATGCCGATGGAACAACCCCACATACCAGTCGACCGCCAGTCCGTCTAACTGAGCCCCCATCTCATGAACCCTCTCCGCCTCACTAGCATAGCTACTCCCATGGTCCTGCACATAGGTGTCAACTTGGACAAGGAAATAAGGCAGATGATCTGGGGTGCCATCAAATTGAACCTTCAGGTGGTTCCAAGGTACTGGGGCTTGAACCACTACTGGTGGTGCCAGAGCAGGCAGAGTTGGTGGGGCAGGTGGCACCCAACTGGGAGCACCCCTGAGCCCAGAACCCACTATCTGGGATGGCGGTGCCTGCGTTACGGGCAGAGGAACTGCTGCTCCATTAGTTTGAGTCCCAAACTATAGTGGGATCGATGGGTTACGCTCCGTGGCCCGTTTCTCCAGTTCTGTGGCATCAGCCTGGGCCTGCAGAGACTCCACTTCTTGACGGAGCTTATAAATCACAGCCTGGTATTCCTATCTCTCCTGGTTCCACCGATTAGCCTCCTGCCTCAAAAAACCAGTAGCTCTAAAGTGGTCCGAATCGGAGTCTGAGTACAAGTCATCAGTGACTTCAAGGTTCTTTATTTTTCCCCTCGTCACGCTTTTCCCATGCTCAGAGAATGGTTCAGGGAAAACTCTGGGTTGTGGTTCCCCTGAAGGAAGAGTCCAGACCTCCTTAGAATGTTCCAAAGGCCCCCTCTCAGGGTAATATAGTTCCTCAGAAGTTGTCTCTGAAGAAAATCCACATATCTGGGTCACCTCCATGCTCCGCCTAAACTCCAGTAATGGCGAATCAGACTTGGAGGTGAACCCAGAGGCGTAGCTACTGGGGGAAGGGTGCGCGTTGTACCGGGCGCACGGCCAGAGGGGGTGCTGAAAATCGAAAATGTATTTTAAAAAATGTTTTAGTGTTTTTACTTTGTCGGCCAGCAGGGGGTGCAGTTTTTAGGCTAGTGGCACCAGAATTTCAGGCTATCATCAGGTGTCACTCCTGATGATACCAGCCAGGTTAGGTGAAGTTTGGTTCAGGGGGTCCAAAGTTATGGACCCCCAAATGGGGTGCCCCATTGTTTCCAATGGGAGCTAATAGTAGATGGGGCTACTCTTTTGAGGGTCCATAACTTTGGACCCCCTGAACCAAACTTCACTAAACCTGGGTGGTATCATCAGGAGAGTCTCCTGAAAGTAGCCTGAAATTTTGGTAGTGCTAACTTAAACATTGCTCCCCTGACAGGCACCCTCATTTTTTTGCCAGATTCTCCCTTTAAATCACCCCCCCCCTTCTGAGTGGATTTAAAGGGAGAATTTGGGCTCCCTAGATTTAAAAAAAACATTGAAAGTATTGTCGAAGGCTTTCACAGACGGATTCAACTGGTTGTTGTGGGTTTTCCAGCTGTGGTCTGGTAGATCTTGTTCCTAACGTTTTGCCTGCATCTGTGGTTGGCATCTTCAGAGGTGTATCACAGAGAGAAGTATGTAATAAGAGAAGTCTGGACACAGTGTATAACAGACTTCTCTTTGTGATACACCTCTGAAGATGGCAGCCACAGATGCAGGTGAAACATTAGGAACAAGATCTACCAGACCACGGCCACACAGCCCAGAAAATCTACAACAACCAACATGGAAAGTGATGCTGTTTGGGGGTGGGTGGAGAATCCTCCCCGAAACAGCATAACTTTCAATGTTGTTTAAACTAGAGAGCCCAGAGTTTCCCTTTAAGGTGGATTTAAAAGGAGAATCCAGGCTCTCTAGTCTAAACAACATTAAAAGTGATGCTGTTTCAGGGTGGATCCCCCCCCCCCCCCGCATCACTTTCAATGTTGTTTAAACCAGGGAGCCCAGATTTGTGAGTTGGGGCATGTGTTCAGATTTGTGAGTTGGGGTATGTTCTATAATGTGACTGTGACTTTGAGATGACATGGCTGTAAAAATTGATCGCTGGTGAAGTAATTGAGGATAGAAAAGCACATACATGCAGTATGAAACTCGAACTTTGCACCAAGCTCCATTTTCCCTAGCTAAATCTCTGAGTGAACCCCACTTCAGACCCTCGATAAATCTGGTTATCAGTCAGACCATGAATACTGCCGATGTGTAAACATCCAAATTCCATCGCTCCTTCTTCCACATCAGGGGTCTGGTGCATAGCACTTGTTACTACCTCTGTAAGAGACGAGTTTGCCCCATCCCCAGTGTAGGGAAGGTGCAGTGCCCCTTGTCCATGAAACATAATCACCGATAAGATGTTCGCAACTTTAGCCGGTGATCAAAGCATAAAGTTGGCAACATGCACAAAGGATGTCAGATTCCCCATTCAAACAATAAATCACTTGATGGGTTCAAGGCTGCAGCATTAGGGACTCTTTAGTTTGGAGAGGAGACGTCTGAGGGGGGGATATAATTGAAGTCTATAAAATTATGCATGGGGTAGAAAATATTGACAGAAGAAAATTTTCTCTCTTTCTCACAATACTAGAACCAGGGGGCATACATTGAAAATGCTGAGGGGAAGAATTAGGACTAATAAAAGGAAACATTTCTTCACGCAACGCATGATCGGTGTTTGAAATATGTTGCCAAAGGAGGTGGTGATGGCCACCAACCTGGATAGCTTTAAAAGGGGCTTGGACAGATTTATGGAGGAGAAGTCGATCTGTGGCTATCAGTATTGATGTTTCTTGATCTGAGGTTGAAAATGCCTTAGCAGACCAGATGCTCGGCAGCAGCAGCAGTAGAAGGCCATTGCTTTCACATCTTGCGTGTGAGCTCCCAAAGGCACCTGGTGGGCCACTGAGAGTAGCAGAGTGCTGGACTAGATGGACTCTGGTCTGATCCAGCAGGCTTGTTCTTATGTTCTTATGTGCTTGATGGAGTCATATGTCCCCCTCTATTGTTGTATTCCCTCTGCAGATGAATACTTGATTCATTTGGCTATCCTGTCTTGATTCTCCTTCATGTTTACATTTCAATTTTCAATATATGTGCATTGTTTTTAGAATTTAAAAAAATGTTTTTTTAATTCATTGCTACCTTAGGAGCCCAATTTTGTAGGACAGGAGACACAAAATTATTATTGCTGTTACAACATTTGTGTTATAGATGTTTCCCCTTGATTCTATTTTGTTTATGGCCCGCACTAGGGGAAAAGAAGCAAGCAAACAAACATCTACCCGGGGGGGCAAACACTTGTGTAACCAGAAGCATCTGATGGGGGAGGGTCAGCATCTATGTATGGTGAGGGTCAGGCTGCCTTAGTGTGTTGCAGCAAAACCAACAAAGAATCTTGGAACACATCCAGACCAACTCCTGGATTCTCTCTCAAGCTGCCCACAGCCCTCATAATAAAATGGATGAAATGTGTTCTCATCTGTACATGGGCATACAGAGATATGGAGGAAACCAGCCAACAACAGTGTGGTGAACAGATCATCAAATGCAGGCATCTCAGCTGTGACATTTCTGAACAAAGATCATTGTGAAATGGCTGGGACTTTAGAATCCATAAATTAATGAATTGGTTAATATATGACCTATTTTAGGAGATATGGGCTCTGTTCAAAGGTGGTTTGCTGATCAGCTTTTTAAATGATATGTCTATATCATAAAGTGAAAGAAATTGAAAAGCATTTCCTGACTTTCTTTTCTGAAAAGGCCAGGGGGGATTGCAGACACAGGTATGGGAGGCTCCAGTTGTCGAGAGGTTTCCATTTTGCTCTATCTATACCCCTGAGACTCTCCTGGGGTGAATGAAGTGTGGGAAATTACAAGAAAGAGGAAAGCTGTATCGTGTATCCCACAAAAACAATCCTTGACATCACCTGGAGACAACTGGCAGGTAAGGCTGGCATAATGGCTAGGTAGCCTAGTGGGTGGAGGATGGGGAATTCAGATTGTGCTGTGCTTGAGACCTGCACCTCTTGGTCTCTTTACCCCATCCCTCTATTGTAT
Source organism: Sphaerodactylus townsendi (assembly GCF_021028975.2). Classification (NCBI taxonomy): domain Eukaryota; kingdom Metazoa; phylum Chordata; class Lepidosauria; order Squamata; family Sphaerodactylidae; genus Sphaerodactylus; species Sphaerodactylus townsendi. Next base: position 10,347,069 of record NC_059427.1, read on the forward strand.
AATTAGGAAGCAGCAGGTTTTATTTGTATGAATGGAGTTTTCCACCATGACATAGATGCCCAGACTAGCCTGATCTTTTTTAAAAAAGTTTTATTTCCAGATATGTTCTACATATACTTACAAGTCATTATACATAAAATAACATTGTTACCTAGATTTTACATAATATTATAGTTATCATACATAGATCTCTAAACCATAAAGTAGAGGTTTAAGAGTCAAGCCTGTCTGTAACAAATCCAAAACTGTAGACCAATAACTGAGTATTATAATATAAAGTTCAGAAAGAGAAAATATGAGTCGAAGAGAAGAAGAGGAAAGAAAGAGAAGAAGAGAAGAGGAAAAGAAAGAGAAAATAAGCAAATTAGAGTCAGGGGACTTCCACTTGGCAACTATTTTGTAATTTTATTTTTCCTTTTTTCTTGAATTTTAATTTCGATTATTAACCATGTCTTAATTCTTATTAATTAAGTTTCTTATATTCTTATTTCATTATTATTAACACTGCAAATATAACAGTATATTCTTATATTCTTCTTTTAATTGCAAGAATGTTATTAAAGGTTTCCATATTTCCAGAAAGTTCTCCGTTGTCTTATTTTTTAAGATGTTTGATAATTTGTCGTAGGCCGCATATTCTGAAAGTTGTATTAGCCAGTCCTCTGCAGTAGGAGTTGAAGTCTTCTTCCAATTTTTAGCATATTGAATCCTTGCCGCCACTATCATGTACAATAGTAATGTTTCAGATTTTTTTCCTTTAATTTCAAATATATTCAAAAGAAACATTTCTGGTGTAAATACAAAATCTATTTCCATATTTTTTTAAATCATCTTATAAATGTCCACCCAATAATTTTGAGAGATTTCACATTCCCACCAAAGATGTATAAAAGTTCCTTTTTGTTTCTGGCATTTCCAGCATTTGTCTGAACAGTTTTTACAGATTTTTGCTAATTTACTGGGATATAAATACCACCTATGAAACATCTTATGGTAATTTTCTTGTAGATTAACTGCTTTTGTGAATTTTATTCTCTTAACCCACGTTTTCTCCCATGTTTCCAAATTTATTTCTTTTTAAAAGTCATATGCCCATTTTACCATACAATGTTTCACTTGTTCGTCAATTAATTCAGTTTGAAGTGTATGCTTATATAATTTTAATTACTCCCTTCTGAGATTCTTTTTAAAAAATTCTAATACTGATTGATTTAATTCAAATCCTCTACTCCTATCCAGTTTAAATTTTTCCTTCAGTTGTTGAAATTGGAACCATTGACATTCTTGACCGTCTATTTTTATTTCTTGTCTTTCTTTTAAGGTGAATTCCCCATTTCTCGCTTTTATTAATTCTTTATATCTCACTATATTATGTTGTTTTTCCATTCTCATTTTGGTGGCTTCAAGTGGCGCTAACCAGCCTGGAGTTGATATTTTTTTTTCTTATATTCTTCCCAAATCTTAAATATTGATTTTCTTATTTGATGTTCCATAAATATTTTATATTCTTTCCCTTGTGCATGCCATATATAAAAATGCCACCCAAAAATAAATCAATTCCTTCTAAATTAAGTAATTCTTTATCTTCTAACAGCATCTATTCTCTAAACCATAATAACCCTGCTGCTTTATAGTACAATTCTAAATTTGGTAAACCTAATCCTCCTCTTTTAACATCATCACTCATTACTTTGTAACTGATTCTGGGTCTTCCTTTTCCCCAAATGAATTTACTTAGATCTTTTTTACATTCTTTGAAAATTTTTTGATGTATTTTGATTGGTAATGTTTGGAACAAAAAATTCATTTTTGCCAAGACGACCATTTTTATTAATGCTATTTTCCCCATTAACGATAGATTTAATTTAGACCATTTCTCCATCTTGTCTTTTATTTTTTTCCACTTTAATTTATAATTATTTTCAAATAGTAAGATATTATGTTTTGTCAAATTGATCCCTAAGTATTTTATTTTGTCTACTACTGTATATTTTAATTCATCTTTTATCTTTCTTTTTTCTCTTGATTTATGTTAAAGGTCATCATTTTTGTTTTGGTTTCATTTACTTTCAATCCTGTTCTGTCGCTAAATTGCATTATTTGTACTTTCAATTCTTCTATTTTTTTGTGGGGTTTAGAAACACAATTAGGTCATCTGCAAATGCTCTGATTTTATATTCGAATTTTTTTCCCTTTATTCCTTCAATTTCCTTATTTTTTTTAATTTAACAAAAAGGGTTCTAAAGATAAGATAAATAATAATGGAGATAGGGGACATCCTTGTCTAGTCCCTTTTTGAATATCAAAGGATTTAGATATTTCCCCATTTATTTTTATTCTGGCTCTTTGTTTTTGATATATTGCGTTAATCCAATTCTGGAATTTTTCTCCACTGTTAATTTCTGTTAACGTTTTTTTCATAAATTTCCAGCTAAGGTTGTCGAATGCCTTTTCTAGGTCTATAAAGACCAACAATGCTTGTTGATTGATTCTTTTATGTAATAATTCAATCATATTTATGGCTGTTCTTATATTATTTCTTAATTGTCTGTTTGGTAAGAATCCGTTTTGTTCTTTACTGATTATTTTATTTAATATTACTTTAAATCTTTCTGCCAAAATGTTTGCGAAGATCTTATAATCACAGTTGAGCAGTGAGATAGGTCAATAATTTTTAACATTGGTAAGATCATATCCTTCTTTAGGTATCACTGTAATATTCGCTTCCTGCCATGATTCTGGAATCTTTTTTGAGTTTTTTATTTCATTTATGGTTATAAGTAAGTTCGGGACTACTTGCTCAATCAAGGTTTTGTACAATTCATTAGTTAATCCGTCTGGGCCTGGAGATTTAGCGAGTTTAGATTTTTGTATACTTTTTTGGATTTCTTCAATAGTTATATCCTGATTTAGTAATTCTTGCTGCTCCTCATTTAATGTTGGTAGCTGGTCACTGTATTCCATTTGTGTTATTTTTTCCTCTTTTTGTGCATATAACATTTCATAATATTTTGTAAATTGATATAATATATCTTCCTGATTGGTATATTGCTTTCCTTCATTTTTTATTAAAGTAATTTTCTTATTCTGTATTTGGTGTCTAATTTTCCAAGCCATCCATTTACTACATTTATTGGCTTGTTCAAAATTGTTTAATTTAGAGATTTTTAATTTCTGTTCCATATCTGCTGTATATATCATTGTTAATTGGTTATTTAATCTGTTTAGTTCGTTTATCAATGTCTTATCAGTAGGTGTTTGTAATAGTTGTTTTTCAGTTTCCAAATTTTTTTCTCTTATTTCTTTTTCTATTTTATTTTTATTTTTTTCCCAATTACTATTCTTTTTAATTAATATGCCTCTTATGAAGGCTTTATATGTGTCCCAAATAATATTTGGGTCAACTTCTGAAGAGTTATTTATTTCAAAAAATTCTTTTGTTTCTTTTTTATTCTTTTTACTATCTCTTCTTTCTTTAATAGTTATTCATTTTCCATATTCTTTGTTTATATGGTGTCTTTAATGTCCATGTTATAGGTTTATGGTCGGAATATATCTTTGCTTCTATGTTAATATTCTTTGTTTTTAGACATAAATTGTTTGTTGTCCATATCATATTTATCCTGGAAAATGAGTTATATTTTTTTGCATGGAAAGTATATTCTCTACTGTTTCCGTTCATCAATCTCCATGTGTCTTTCAATTCAAGAAAGTCTGCCAGATCAAAAAAAGATTTTGGGAGATTACCACCTCTAAGTGTTTTCCCTTTTGGAATTTGTTTATCTAATAAAGTCGAGACTACCCCGTTTAAGTCTCCCATCAAACATATGCTATTATAATTAACTTCCTTAAGTTTTTCTAAAAGTTTTCTATAGAAATTTCCTTTATTCTCATTAGGGCCGTATACTCCTATTACTAATATTTTTTTTCCTTCCCAAATTATTTCCAAACCTAAAAATCTCCCCTCATCATCTTGAAACAGTAATTTTGGTTGCAATTTTTCCTTAACATAGAATACAATTCCTCTCTTTTTCTTCTTTTTCATTGCTGAAACAAAGCATATTCCTAATTTCTTATTTTGAATCAGTTCAATATCTTCCTTCCTAATATGCGTCTCCTGCATGCATATTGAATCATAATTATTCTTCTTTAAATAATGAAAAGTCTTCCTTCTTTTTTCTGGTGAGTTTAAACCATTAATATTCCAAGATATAAATTTAGAGTTCATATTAATTTTTTTGTCTACTTATCCAAATAAATAAATAACTTAACAATTAAATTAATTTACACTTACTAAATGTTGTCAATGATTATTTAGTTCAAAATCTTTCTTGATTTTCTCGAAGAAAAATTGTGCTTGGGGCATTGATTGTAGTCTGGTGGGTTTCCCTTTATATTTTAGTTTCAGTCCTTCTACTTCTTCCCATCTAAATGAGATATTTTTTTCCCTTAGAAAGTTTGTCAAAAATTATAATTTTTCCTTCTGTTCAGGATCCAGATTGGTACCTCCTTCAATATTATAATGTCCTTCAGATCTATTTTCATCTTCTGTTTTGAATTCTCCTTTAGTATTTCATCCCTTGTTTGTAGTCTGGAAAAGAAGATTAACACGTCTGCTCCTCTTGTACTCCTCATTTCCTCTTGTACTTATCCGTATGATTCTGACTATATCTTCTTCTATAACATCTTCTATTTCCAGAAATTTTGCAATGTGCGTAATCATTTTCTTTTCAATGTTTTCTTCTTTTTCTTCTGGTACTCCTTTAAATCTTAAAATATTTCTTTTTTGACGCAGTTCTAAAAGAGCACATTGTTTAGCCATTCTCTCAACTTCTTCTTCTAGCAGATTAATCTTCCCTTCCCATCTTCCGTTTAAAGTTTCTTGTTGGTCAATTTTCTTCTCTAATGTCTCCATAGTTGTCTCTAGTGTCTTTAGCTGTGATAGATTTTTTTTCATTGTGCCCAGATCCTCTTCTATATTTTGTAGTTTTGTCTCAAACTTTTGGTCAAGGTTTTTTATTTTATTGTCTAATCTGTCAAGTTTGGTAGCTGTTTCTTTCTTCATTTCTGCCATCATTTCTAACAGCTGATCCATTTTATGTTCCATCTCTGGCTTGTCTATTTTATCAGGAATACTGTTCTTTCTTGTGTTTGCTTTATTTATTTTTTATTTTATTTTATTTTATTAAACTTATAGGCCGCCTTATCCCCGAAGGGCTCAAGGCGGCTCACAACATGGCTGTTGAATCAAACAGCAAATCAACACATAAAGACTAAAATCATTAAAACCTAAGCAGCAGTTTACACAATAAAAGCTATAAATTAAACAGCCCGATTTATGGGTAAAATTGTTTAAACAGGCGCCCAATCGAAGGCCAAAGGAAAAAGAGGGAGGAAGTAGGCAGGGCCTATGATGGAATCAGTAAATAAATAAGGCCCGGCCATGACAAGATGGAATGGCAGTCTCAGGGGGCAGTAGATCCACGGCCGGCCTCCCCAAAGGCCCGGTGGAATAGCTCCGTCTTGCAGGCCCTGCGGAACTCGTTAAGGTCCCGCAGGGCCCGCACCGCCGGAGGCAAGGCATTCCACCAGGCAGGGGCCAGAGCCGTAAAGGCTCTGGCCCGGGTTGAGGCCAGCCGTATCGTCACGGGACCAGGGGTCACCAGTAACTCAGCTGTTGTCGAGCGCAGCAGTCTATGTGGGACATAAGGGGTGATGCGGTCCCGTTCCGGCTCTTTAGACATTTTTATTTATTTTTTTCCACTTTCCAGTCTCTTTCACTATACATTACTTAGTTTTCCTATTATTTGCCAATACTCCTGCCAATACTCCTGTCTATCTTCTCTATTCTCTATTCTCCGCCTCCTCAATCCTCTATTTCCGTCCTCTGTTGGGCTTATTCAACTGGCGTTATTTATTTACTTCTTCTTTCGTACTTTCCCGTCTCTCCCGTGACTTTCCCCTCCTTCAGTCACTATTGTACTTCACTATTCTTGCCAGTTACAATTGCGTATGTGCGCCAATACTCCCTTACATCTATTGAGTCGTTTGTTTCTATGTCAATACCTTCTCCTTATTCGCACCTGCGCGTGTGCGTCTTTTTACAAACTCACGTTCGTCTTGCTGCGCCTGCTCGTTCCGACTCTTATTTGGCGCCGGCTCCCAACTAAGTCACTCTTCCCTCCTTCAGTCACTTCTATGCATCGCTATTCTTACAAGTTACAATCGTGCATGTGCGCCATTTCTCCCTTATGTCTGTTAGGTCGTTTATTTACATGCTGGTGCCTTCTCCTTGTTCGCGCATGTGCGCTTGCGTAATTCCGCAAACTCACGTTTGTCTCACCGCGCCTGCTCATTCCAGCTCTTACGAGGCACCCGGCTCTCGAGTAAATCTTTAAATTTTAATTGTCCGTAAACACTTTTGCACGTGTCACCTTATTATCTCAATATTTTTTCTCTCTATGCCCACTTCAATCTAATTTTCAAGAGTCTTTACAGTTGGTTTTGCCAAGTTCTTGGTGTTATTAGAGTATTGCAGAGCTTTGGGATTGTGCTTTGCTGCTATGTGGCTATTTCGTCTCTTTACCTGGAAAGCGCAGGTTCTTCCCACTGTGGGCTCTCGGCGGGTGCCTTCTTCTCTTTCCAGTGGACGATAGTGAAGAAGTTGCCCTCTTCTGTGGTCCTCCTTTTCTCCAGAAGGAATACCCTTCCTCAAACTCCGATATTTGGGGGGTTTGAGAGCTGGTATATTTACTTTTCCACACTAGCTAGCGGCAGCCTCCGGACTGCCCAGCCTCTCCCGTCTCGCTCGCAACCGGAAGTCCCAGACTAGCCTGATCTTGTTAGCTCTCAGAAGCTATGCAAGGTCAACCACGGTTAGTACTTGGATGAGAGACCATAAAGTAAGTCCAGGATTGATATGTAAAGGAAGGCCATGACAAAAGACCTTTAACATCTCCTACCTTGAAAACAAGAAAAACAACAACAAAAGTATTGTCAAAGGTTTTCATGGCCAGAATCACTAGGGTGTTTTGGGTTTTCCAGGTTGTACGGCCGTGTTCTAGTAGCCTTTTCTCCTGACGTTTTGCCTGCATTCAGGTCCTCTGAAGATGTCAGCCACAGATGCAGGTGAAATGTCAGGAGGAAATGCTACTAGGACACTGCCATACAATCCAGAAAACCCACAACACCCTAACAACATTTTTTTTCCTGCACAGGGAAAGTCTTGTGTCCTTTTCCTGCTATGCTGCAGCTGCCTGTAGAGCACAGTGCCAATGGGGATTTACATGGGTGGTTTCCCATAGTTTTCTTGCCCTAGAACCCTAGCAACAGCCACCACCACCCTCCACTGTACCATCAGGGCTTTTTCAATTTTTTTAAATATTAGCTTTGGTAACGTCCTTTCCAAAGCTTTGCAGCAAACAGGCTTGGGAAGGACTGGAGAAAAGCCTCCTGGGAAAAAGCAAGGAAAACCCCCCGACTTCCCAAGAGTATTGAACCGAGGGCAAAAAACGCATGTGGAAACAGCCTATGAGAGAAGGAACAATTTGGGAGTTAAATTAGTAAATGGTGTCTTGAAGGATGAAGGAAGCAGAGAAGATAAACTGGAACTGCAGAGGTAGTTGGCAACTGTCACCCTGCAGAGGTAGTTGGCAACAGTAGAGGGATCTGTGGGTGGAGGGCAATAGACATCCCACCGAGATGTTTATGAAGAGGAGACTTCCATGGTGGTCTCATGCAATGCTTTAAAAAAAAGCTTTTATTGAAAAATAAAAAACACAAAATAGAGAAAAAGGATACTAAAGCCAAGCAGGAGAAACAAAAGTAAGAGAAAGAAGGGAAACCGAAAGAGAGGGAAGTATGGTTGGGATCTATGCCCAACCTATATAACATTATTATTTAACACTGGTTAAGAAGTACTCCTACCGCGAGAACTGCAGAGGTAGGTGGCAACGGCAGCACAATACAGTAAAGGAATCAGCTTGGATCTAAGTGTGTGTGTGTGTGTGTGTGTGTGTGTGTGTGTGTGTGTGTGTGTGTGTGTGTGTGTGTGTGTGTGTGTGTGTGTGTGTGTGTGTGTGTGTGTGTGTTGAGGGCAACAGACATCCCATCGAGATGTTTATGGTAGATTTCCCACTGGCCAAAAAGCGCATGTTAAGTAAGCGAACAAACGCAGTTTAGGGAAGACTTACCCACGGTGTTCTGGTTGAACCAGGTTTCGCTGCTGCTTCTCCTGGACCTTGATCTATGTAGAGCTTTTGAAAAGACATGCAGCGAATGTGGAGCCATGGGGAGGAAAGGGGGGTGAATCCGGATTCAAACTACCCACCCTTGCGAGTGACGTGGAGCCTCTCATCCCATCAGGACGCAGTGGGCTGTGCGGGATGCGCACGCAGCCCTTTAAAAAAAATTCTTGGAACAAAGATCCACGTTGATATGAAGCGATGTGGGGCCGGTTTCCTCACCAAAGAAATACACAGCAAGGCAGCAAACCTTGCATTCAAATAAAGACAAATCCACGTGGCTACATTTCCATGTTTCCACTCGTGCAGGGAGACTTAAGTAGGATTTTCCCCAGCCTTAAGCCAGCAGTGCTTCTATGGCATAGTGGATTGAGCATTTGCCTGCTGGGCAAAAGGTTGCTAGTTCAAGCCCAGCCAGGGACAAGTTGTTTTAATGAAATGGGGAAGTGTATGCTTGTGTCTACCTTGCATTCACTGTCTTAAACGATTACAGACGAAGGCACATGGAAACAGGGCTTTGTTCTAATCTCCCGTCTCTATGTAGCCGTTCTGCGCCTGCTCATGGAGACGTGGATCCGTCCATTCAAAGATTAAAAAAATTCCCGCCCCAGCACAACATGGCAGCCAATCAGGATAGCCCCTGAGCGGATTGCACGTTTGATCTGCCGACAGTGAGAATCCTGAGTGGCTGCCGCATTTTTAGGAGCAAGGGGGTAGAGGCTGCAGTGCGAAGCATGAATCCTTGCTCAAAAGCTCCCGATTCTTACCAAACCAGTTTGAATTGGGTTCCATTTTTGAAGTGGGGAATTGACCTATGAAGAGGAGACTTCTAAGATGGTCCCATTTAATGCTGACATTTTGTCTGTAGCTCATGCCCCCTCCGTCTGGCAGGGAATTTGCAACTAAACTTCTTCATTCATTTTCCAAGAGATCTTGTAAAGCCATTTTCCCCATTGTTTTCTTTATTTGAATTATTCTGTTTGACCACAGAAAAATTTACTAAGATTGGCATAGTAAATGTGCCCAACATTAAAGATGTTGTCTAGCATACAATAGGGATGTGGTTGTCTGGTGAGCACTGGGTAACTTTAATTTGTCTCTTGTTTCCAAAAATAGCATCATTTCTGGGAAACAGTATTTTTTTTGTGGGCCAATTTCTCTTTTTCTGTTTACGAGTCCTCATTAATTAATTAATTATGTTCAAGTCATAGACCATAACATTACACACACATATACACATCTAAACTCCCTTTACTTTGTTGAATTATCCACACCTCCACTCGATAATATGTTTTCGGCTTGTTATTAGATGTATAAAAAATCAGAGTAAAATTTGTTCTGTTGAAAAATCTACGTCTCCCACATAAAATCCAGCCTTTCTCCAGCTCATTGTCCTTCTTCTGTCCTCTTTGCAGGCCTCACAAAGCTGCCTTTTCTTTCTGCCGAGCCGCATAAACTGGGTCCAACATGGCCTCAGGGTCATCATACACAGATATGGAAGAGGAAGTAAAATGTCCCATCTGCTTGGAGCTCCTAACAGACCCAGTAACCCTGGACTGTGGCCACAATTTCTGTCGGGGTTGCATCGTTTGCTACTGTGACACATGGGAAGAACTGGAGGATGTGGAGTGTCCTGTCTGCAAAGCTGAGATCCAGAAAGGGAATTTCCGCACAAACTGGCAGCTGGGAAGCTTAGTAAGAAAAATGAAAGAAAAGAGAGTTCATGCAAGAAATCCAGGGACAGAAGAGGCTGATGACCCACATGAGGTATGAAGTAAGGGCTGAAATAGATGATACATCTGACATGAAAGGGGAACATGGGTTCCTGACCTACTCATAGGACATTTGTACATGCATTACTTACCCCACGGCTTTTTGCTTTGCAGTGGGGTTTTCTTGGGGTTTTTTGGGTTCAATATGGTCTTTTTCTTCTCATATAAAGTACTCCTGCCAGTCAACAGGGGCAAACCTTTAAATCCTGCATTCTGTCTTGTTTTTCTGAAACCTTCATTTGAGGAGGCTGCCTTCCTGTCATCTATGCTTTAGCACATGTTTGCTACACTATGTCAATTTCATTCAGGGCCCCTCGCTCCAGTTATAGATCTTTAGAGTTAAAACAAGCAAACAAAAAAGCCCTTCTGATCCTTCTGAAAATCTGCCCAGAAGAGTGGGAAGAACCTCTGTGGTGTGGGTAGAGGAAGGTAGCGAGGAGCAAGAAAACCTGAAGGAAGCTAAATGCACAGTATTCTAATTCACTTTCCCTGTGAATGGAGAGAAAAAGTCACTCTTTCAGAGCTTTCAGAAACCATGGGAATTCTCTCATCTGAGGAGGGGTGAGTTCCACCCTAAAGGGAATGCAAGCTCAAAGCAAAGGAGACCACGTACCGGTATGTGTAAATAGCAATAGTCATACCTTTGATCACTGTAACGTAGTTTGAAAGCTTTGTGTTGCTCCTGCAGGTTCGAAACACTGCAAAGGGGGAGGAAGAGTAGCAGCCTTCCCTCCTGAGCCATTTTTTCTAGTGAAAATGATTGGACATGTGTAACGAAAGAAAGGGACAGACAGCTCCTCCCCAAACCCAGCCCTTCCTTCCCATGCAGAAGCAATACAAAGATATCAAGGCAAGTTCCAGAGATTGAATGTCTGGCTCTGAGTTCAGTCTGGCAACAATGTGCTGAACTGTGTCAGCCATATTGATTCATTTGGCCCTCAGCTGGTTCCTGGCTAGTAAGTCCATCCCTTTTCTTAGGGAGAAACATTTCCTTCTAATATAGTAAGAAAGGAGGCCTCCCTCTGTGGCTGCTGATAGAAAGTGTACAGGCCACACAGGCATTCTGCTCTTCGTAGTACTTAAGTATTTTAAAGTCCAATTGATTGCAGATCCCAGTTTCTATACCAAGGGTCGGGAACCCGCGGCTTGTGAGCCGCAAACGGCTCTTTCCCGCTTGTGGTGCGGCTCCTGGCATGGCTGCCCCTTCCTGGGGAGTGTGTAGAATCCCCCTCCCCTGAGGGGAGGGGAGAAAAAAACAACGCCCGGCTCAGGCCGGGCAGCTGGCTGCACGCTCCCCGTTCATGCGGGAGTGTGGGTGTCCAGGGGCGCCCGGAGGCCCCTCCCCGGACCTGACGGGGCAGTGGCAGGCGCCGGCCCAGCTGTGCGCCCTGCCGCGGCGGCAGGCCCCAGACTGGCCGCGCAGCCCCGAGCCCCAGTGGCGACGTGCCTGGCCCCAGCCTCTGGGGCAACAGGCTGAGCGCTGTGGGGGCAGGCTGCCGAGCGAGTCACGGTGGCAACACCTCTCCCAGGCCCAGCCTTGTTGCAGGATGAGGGGAGAAATGCCCCAGAAGGCACTGGGGCAGGATTTAAGGCGGGGTGGGGTGGCCAAACGAGGCTCTGAGGAGAAGGAAGAAGCTCGGGAAGGTGGAGGGTGCTTTCTGTTCCCTTTTCAGCTCCCCCCCCACCGTTCTCTACTACATTCAACCTCCTTCCCTGCTTTTCCTCCCCTCTCTGGGGCTTTTCCACAGCAATCTCCCTCTCTCTCTTGTCTCTCTCTCTCTCTCTTCGCCTCTCTTCTAGGTTCCTCCGTTCTCCTTTCCACCCTTCACCTTCCCCAGCTTCTTCCTTCTCCTTGGAGCCTCGTTTGGCCACCCCACCTCGCCTTAAATCCTGCCCCAGGAGAATGGAGGAACCTAGAAGAGAGGCGAAGAGAGAGAGAGAGAGACAAGAGAGAGAGGGAGATTGCTCTGGAAAAGCCCCAGAGAGGGGAGGAAAAGCAGGGAAGGAGGTTGAATGTAGTAGAGAACGGTGAGGGGGGGGAGCTGAAAAGGGAACAGAAAGCTGTGTAGGAATATTAGAGACAGAACAAGGGGGAAAGGGGGAAACAGACTGGGAAAAGGTCACAATCAGAGGGTTTGAAGCAGACCCTGACGAGAAGGGAGAAGTTGAGGAAAGAGGAGAGTTGCCCTTTATACAAAGCGTAAAGGTAAAAAAAACAAAATACTCAGTGTTATCTTCATTTTAAATGCCAAAAAGTATTTGCGGCTCCATGAGTTTTCTTTTCCGTGGAAAATGGGTCCAAATGGCTCTTTGAGTGTAAAAGGTTGCTGACCCATGTTCTATACCCATGGTGGCGAACCTTTGGCACTCCAGATGTTATGGACTACAATTCCCATCAGCCCCTTCCAGCATGGCCAATTGGCCCTCCTTTCCTTGTAACATACAGAGAAAACAGGGTTCTCAATTCCAGATACTCTGAAACCACTGAGTTTTTCAAGATTTTATTAAAAAGAAAGAAAATATAGAAAAGATTATGTTATACATAGATTTCTCTCAGCTGCAACATAGTTCCAAGCCTGAGTTACAGGTCCTTTTCATTTCCAAGGCTGGATCAGAATAATATTCCCTTTCAAATCCCTGTGATCCAAGTCATGGCCTTTTTGTCATTTGGCACCTTAGATCAATCTTGTTGATCTGGCAGATTGGGTTTTTTAAAGAATGTTGTCCTGGAAAATCTAATTTTGGAAACCTAAACATGGTTTTATAACCCTATTAAAGAACAAAGGGTCTTGTTTTTTATGACCTATCCAAGCCATGTCAAGAAGAGACCAAAATGCTTGTCAGGCTGGGGTGAGTTACTGCTAAATAAATGTGAAAGAAAAGTACACTTTCTTCACATGCCCCCTCTAAAGATGGAATTTGTGGGCTTAATGTCTGCAAATTGCAACTACTAACAAATAAAAAGGTCTCACATGGTCAGGCAATATCAACCATCTCTAACTAATACAAGGTCCTTCTAACTACACACATAATATTGGTAGAAAAATTGTTGGTACAGCACAACTGTTGTGAACCCATAATGGTACTTTGCAACTTTGCTTATTGGTTGCCTTCACTAAGGGCTGAAGTACTAATGTTTTACCAGTCTAAGTCCTCTTGTAGCCAGCCCCACCAATGCCTTACTGAGCTGGTGAGCCTGCTGGAGGCTTGACAGCCAAAGCAGCCACTCCCCCCCCCAGGGCCCAACCCACTGAGGTAATATACAGCCTTCGTAATGAGTCCCTCACCCCTGCCATAGAACAGGTTTCCCTGCCCAAGGGAGGCTAATATTTAGGCTTGGTCAATAGCCTAGACATTCGGTAAAATTTGGATTTGGATTTATTCAGGCATAAAATTATCTGTATGCCCAAATAAGACAAATAACACATTTGGATATGCCTGAATATTCAGGTATACCTGAAAAATTCGAGTCTGATTTTTTGTATTTTTGGTGTTTTTCAAATTTGTGCCTGCAGGGGATACAATTTTAAAGCTAATGGCACCACAATTTCAGGGTATCATCTGGAGACTGTCCTGATGATGCCAACCAAGTTTTGTAAAGTTTGGTTCGGGGGTTCCAAGGTTATGGACCCCCAAAAGGGGTGCCCCCATTCCCCATTGTTTCCAAAGGGAGCTAACAGGAGATGGGGGCTACCCCTCTGAGCAGTGGTTCTCAACCTTCTTAATGCCACGAGGGAGAGGATACAGTTCCTCATGTTGTGGTGACCCCCAATCCTAACATTTACCCATTTTACAGATGGAGAACACTGATGCAGAGAGTCTTTGGCGACCCCTGTGAAAGGGTCGTTCAACCAAAGGGGTCCCGACCTCAGATTGAGAACCACTGCCTTTGAGGGTCCATAGCTTTGGACCCCCTGAATCAAACTTCACCAAACTTGGGTGGTATAATAACGACAGTCTCTGGATGAGACCCTGAAATTTTGGTGTCAGTAGCCTTACAAATGCACCCCTGACAGGAACCTCACAAAATTTGCATAGATTCTCTGCTCTGCAGTGCATTTACTTCTGGGGGTTCGATTTTATGGGCCCCCAAAAGGTTTATTTTGTTTCCCTGCTCCTACACATGAAGCCTTCTGGCTGAGTTCTTCAGAACTCTCCCAACCCACATTCAATATCAACTGTTTCCTCAACATTCCAAAGGTAAGTGTCCAATGTGTAACACTCTATAGGTCCATTACATAACTTCCATTCAGGTAAGTGTCCTATACATTAGTCCATAAGTTCCAAATGATGATTTTTAAATAATAAATTTATGTATTTTTAAGGAAATAGTTGATATTGAATTCCATAAAAAAGAGATTGAGAAGAACCTTATAGTTGGATTTCTTGTGAACTTGAAAATAATATATATGTATGAATCAAATAAAGGGTTTCATTGATGATTGTAATGTATATGATGATTGTAATGAGAAATAAGACAAATACAAGAGCGCAACAGATATATTTGTATTGGTACTGCTTATTACTGCTGCACTCAATTGGTTTCTATATTTGAGATTATTTTTCCCACCATGGAACTTGCTGAAGAGCCTGGCAGATTCTGTGCTCTGCACTGACTCCATTGAACCCAATGGGGAATTTCTGTGCAGGCTTCACATTTTTGAAGATAAAGGCACCAGACTTTCAAGGTGGCTCCAGGAAGCCCTCCTGGTAATGGCATCCAGTCTTTCTTTCCCATTTCGACTATATGCAGCTGTGGCTTTGCTTTCCCCTTTTCCCTCTTCAGCTTGCTTGTCTTTTGCTGAGTTGCCGGTAAGTCTAATCGTGTGTGTGTGAGTGGGGGTGTGTGTGTGTAGATCAACAGACGTATAGTTTCACCTTTCCAGTTTCACCCCTCTAAGAGAAGGGCTGGTGACTCTGCATGACCAATTCTCTAGCTCAGCGGTTCTCAACCTGTGGGTCGTGACCCCTTTTGGGGTCAAATGACCCTTTCACAGGGGTCACCTAAGACCATCGGAAAACACATATTTACATTACAATTATGAAGTTGGGGGTCACCACAACATGAAAAACTGTATTAAAGGGTTGCTGCATTAGGAAGGTTGAGAACCACTGCTCTAGCTCTTTCCAGTGCCTTGAAAATGGTGCTTCTCCTTGCTCTCTTGTCCCCAAAAACGCTAAGCGCTTTCTCAGGACTCCAGCCACATGGATTTGCAGCAGGTAAGCCCACCTGAGTGCTCCCTTCTTCTCCCTTCCCCTACTGTATCCTCTGTTCCATTTTTCCCTTGTCAAGCACTGTGTTCCTTTTGGGAAAAGACTGATACAAAGAAGTTGTTGAGTAGTTGTGCCTTTTCTCCATCTCTGATTGCATTTTGCCGTGTTTTCCATGCAGTGACCCTATCATATCCCTTTTCTTTATTTTGCTATGGACATAACCAAAAAAGCCTATTTTATTGTTTTTAATCTCTCTGACAAGTCTGAGCTCATTGGCTCATTCCGCACATGCAGAATAATGCACTTTCAAACTGCTTTCAGTGCTCTTTGAAGCTGTGCAAAATAGCAAAATCCACTTGCAAACAGTTGTGAATGTGGTTTGAAAACGCATTATTTTGCGTGTGCGGAAGGGGCCAGAGTGTGCTTTAGCTTTTTTAACTTTCTTCCTACATGTCCTGGCTATTTGTTTGAATTAATCTTTGGTGATTTCCCCCTTTTTCCATGTCTTTTCCATGTCCCTTTTAAATCTTAGCCCAGTTGAAAGGTCTATAAACATCCATCCTGTTTTCCTTAGACACCTATTTTTCCTCTTCATTGAAACTGTTTGAAATTGTGCCTTCAAGATCTCACATTTAAGAAACTCCCATCTATCATGCATTCCCTCCTCTTTAAGTATCCCCCTTTTATAATGGTATTTATTAATTTGTTAACAACTACACACAACTAAAACAATACCTTACAAAACTCTACAGTGGGTCAGTCACCTTAACAATAAAAACTACATAGATAGCAAAAAATAACATACAATTTACACTGAAGTTCTCCAATTCTTTCTTATTACTTGTTGGACAACCCTGATCCTTCTTTCTGTATGATAGTGGCAGACTTTCTCCTGGAAATTACTAATTACCAGTAGATTTCCTTCGTCCAATCATGTATATCCTGTATTGTATATGCTTTTAATCCGTTTTTATTATTGTTGTACTGCTGTCCATGCCAATAAAGGCTTGCTGTAAAATTCTTTCTTATCATACTAAGCCACAAAGTAAATACTTAAGACTGTTATCTGCCACTCTCAGGTTCTGCATGGGCCTCGCAAGTGGGGGTGCCCCGGCAGTGGTGGGATCCAAAAATTTTAGCAACAGGTTCCCATGGTGGTGGGATTCAAACTGTGGCGTAGTGCCAATGGGGCTGGGCGGGGCACGACGGGGGTGTGGCCGGGCATTCCGGGGCGGGGCATTCCTGGGCGGGGCTGTGGCAAGGATGCAGCTGCTGCGCCAGTCCTTGGGGGGGGGGGGAAACGAATGCACGCAGGCGCAGGCTGCCACGCACGCCGGTGCACCTCCTGCTAGACTGCTTCAAGTTCTGCGCGCTACTGCTGAGAGGAGGGGTGTAACTAAGGCAAAAATCACGTGGCAAAATCACCCATTAGTAACCCCCTCTCGGCACACACAAATAATTAGTAACCTACTCTCGGGAACCTGTGAGAACCTGCTGGATCCCACCTCTGTGCCCCGGCATACTTGCCACAAGTGCACCCCACGGGACTGTTCTCTTAGTGTCCTGCAAAGTGCCACGGGGCTGCATTCGCATGGGCATGCCAGCACAGATCCCTCTTACCTTGTCTCCTGGCTGCCGTCACACTGGAGAGGCCAGGGGACATGCCCCCATGGCCATGGCAATGCCTCTAGGGTCAGAGGCCAGGAAGCATGTCCCCTGGCCTCTCCAGGGCGACGGTACCCAGGGGACAAGGTAAGAGGGATCTGCTCCGACAGGGGAAAACGCCAGGGTCCACTCGGTGCTGTTCGCTTGGCACCAGATGGATGCTGCCGTTTTCCGAAAAACGTCATTATGGGGGGGAATGCACCGCTGCCACTGTGCTCCAGTTTTTACTGGCCCAACACCAGTCTATCTGGCCCGTGCAGAACTGGCCTCTGTGATTCAGTAAAACTTCCTTATAGTGTTCCACTCCCCCCCCCCCAACAGCTCTTTCTCTGGGACAACACCCCCACCTGCCAAATTCCAAATGAAGGCCAATCCTCATAGGGTTATACTTGGTTACATCCAGCTTTTGTATAAAAATGTTTTTCTCCTCCTTAACAAGGCCCTAATTATATTCAATCATTACAAAGGAGATACACACTTTGGAAGTTTGGGAGGTTGGGCTTTGAAACAAATCCTGTTTCTTTGTTTTGGGCCTCAGGCAGTTGTGGCTTCTAGGAAAGGGAGACTTTGCCAGAATCATCAGGAACCCCTGAAGCTCTTCTGCAAGAAGGATGGAGCCCTCATCTGTTGGGTCTGTGACCGATCCAAGGAGCATAGAGATCACGAGACCCTTCCTCTTGAGGAGGCCTCTCAAGAATACAAGGTAGGAAATCAACAAGGGAACAACCATGGATCCTTCCCTTCCCTTCTCGGTCTCTTCATGGGGAAACTGTCTCCAGTTTCTGCTCCAGCATCTTTCTCAAGAGGGTTTGAGCAAGTGTAGAATGGAAGATCACACATTTCCTCCACCATGCCCAGTCCAGTACCCCCTGCCTTGCATTCTCCCCCCCCCCCCACACACACACACCAATCCCCCAGATCTGAGAACCTCTCCCTGTTTTTTTTTAAATGTCACTGCTGGGTATATTACTATAGTGATATACTGAGTGATAGTGTTTTTTAATGGAAAAAAACCCTCCTGTGGTGGGCACATAGTGTTATGGTGAACCATAGTCAATCTCTGTGCCACAGCAGCACTGGCACTATGAATATCTCTGCATTCTTGGTGGGCAGCAGAGGATAATGGAGCATCATCCCAACAGGAGGCTATTTGTGTTCAGTGCTTGTGAAATGTTGAAGATTCCATTACAGATTTAGAGCAGTTACATCTAGTTGGGCCCTTAATGACAGATTTAATGTTTTGCTTCTTGCTTGTTTTATAAGAACTTCTGAAAAAGAAACCAATCTCAGTTTTGGGTCTCTCCCAGGACCAGTTCTGCAACCATCTGAAGATTCTGAAGAAGGAAAGAGAAAGAATTGTGGGGTGTACAGCTGATGTATCGAAGGAAGCCCTAGCCCTGCTTGTAAGTGTCACTATAGCTGGGTAGTCAAGGGGGTGGATGGCATAAAATAGCAGAAAAGCAGTTGCATATCTGTAATGGGGACATGGGGAGTCAAATGCCCCTGGGCGCCCCCTTGTAGGGGTGCAAAAATTCAGATTCGTTTGTTGTTTTTTGTATTTTTTAGTGTTTCAGTTTTTGGCCTGCAGGAGGCAGTTTTTAGGCTAGCAGCACTGAAATTACAGGAATTTTTTTGAGACTCTCCTGATACCACCCAGGTTTGGTGAGGTTTGGTTCAGGGGATCCAATGTTATGGACTCCCAAAGGGGGTGCCCCATCCCCCATTGTTTCCAAGGGGAGTTAATAAGAGATGGGGGCTACACTTTTGAGGGTCCATAACTTTGGACACCCTGAACCAAACTTCACCAAACCTGGGTGATATCATCAGGAGAGTCTCCTAAAGGTACCCTGAAATTTTGGTGCTGCTAGCTTAACAATTGCACACCTGACAGCAGGCACCCCCCAAATTTCCCCAGATTCTCCTTTTGAATCCACCCCCTTGGGCATGGATTTAAAGGGAGAATCTGAGGTCTCCAGTTTAAGCATTGAAAGTGATGCTGTTTCAGGGTGGGGGAGAATCCACCCCCAAACAGCATCACTTTCAATGTTGTTTTAGCTGGGGACCCCAGATTCTCCCTTTAAGGTGGATTTAAAAGAAGAATCTGGGCTCCCTAGTTTAAACACCATTGAAAGTGATGCTGTTTGGGAGTGGATTCCACTGGAGGTGTTTTGTGACATATGATGCTGGCATTTGTTTGGTAAATGTTATGCTGGGGGCGATTTGTGAGAGATTTACATGCTTAATATCCTCTTGCATTGGCTTGGAGCTGTTTCTCAGGCTAACAACAGCTGTATGAATTTCTTTT